>NW_017297898.1:1529310-1625061 GCF_001594075.2 Trachymyrmex cornetzi | reverse complement strand
CTACTAGAATTCTTATTTTTACCAGAATAATTATATTAATCAGAATTCTAGTTATCTCAACTAGAATTCTAATAGACGTAACCAGAAAATTCTGATTCATCCATTTTCCACCAGAGTTACTGTTTAATCCAATCAGACTATTTTTCTCAGTGTATCATTACATGTACCAGAAGTATTTGTTCGAAAGAAGAATTACGACTAATCTTTGATATCCATATATATATATATATTTAGATAATTTTTAAAAAAGTCTCTTAACTCTTTCGTATCTCTGGCTTTTCGAGAGAAACGTGTTTTATATGGGGAAGGTTTTATAGGTTTTTGAGGGTACTGATTTCAAATTGAAAAGAAACCATCAACATTTAATTTAAAAATGGTGGATTCAAGATGATGGCCATGGAAAGCTGAAATATCTTATATTTAACATATGACTGTAGATTATTAAGATTCATTCCTGATTACTAATTACGAATCAAAAGTTAAATTCAAAATAGCGGATTTAAAATGACTACGAAAAACTGTAACATCGATGATATATTTAAAATATATTTATTTAAAATATATGATGTGAGCTCTCTCTCTCTCTCTCTCTCTCTCTCTCTCTCTCGAATATTTTTTTCTGCATACAAATTGTAAATCGAATGTAAAAATTTTGAATCAATATAACACATCTCAAAGAGCTATTACAAACAGGGCTCACAGTTTTCAGATGAGCAATATAAATAGTATAAGTGGTAAAAGAAAATGGTCTAACGAGAGAGGATTGCGGTGCTCGACGACAAGAAAAATTGCCGGTAAAATGTATACATATATATAACTATATTTGATTAAAAATAGTGCATTTCAAAGTGTGCGATTCTTTTTACATATAGCTTGAACCTTTCTCTTTAATACAAGGTAGGATAGAAATCGATAAGAATATTTGTTTAAAAATTATAACTTTTTTCATAAATGGAACATATATGTCCTAGAGGTACGAAAGAATCAAATTATTTTATATAAAATATCACGTAAATGGTTTTAAAATATTTGCTCTTATTATTATGTCTACTATTAAATAACTATTATTATTAAATAACATAAAAATAAGAAAAGAAAGTTACTTCCAGCTACAAAAAAATAATTTAAAAATTCTGCAAATTACCTAGTAATATTAAAGACATAGGTACATGAAAACTTAAAAATATTTATATAAGCTTTTAAAAATTGCAAAGCATACATTCAAAACTCATTTAAACAGATATTTTCGACAGCATATTACTTACTATTTGGGTCGTGTATCCAACGTTTCTTGTCTCCAACTTTCATTATGCGGGGATCATCCTGAAAATAAGAAAGTTGACATGTTAGGAAAGATTAATTTTATATTCACTTTATACAGCGAAACCTTATTTTAGGATATAACGGGGCATATAAGCATATAGACTCGTTATATAGACTCGTTGAAGGCCATTATTTTCACATCGTCACGGAATCAAGGGTAAGTGGCGTTTTGCGCCAAAATGCAGTTCGATTGATTCGGTATAAGGAAAGCTGTCGGTACGTATACGTCGTAAGCACGTGAACGGAGAATATGACGAACGATCGCTCGTCACGTGCACGAAATTCAGGGTTGCCTGGTAAAATAAGAACGCGTAATCTGTATTCTCGAAGTTCAGACCGAGGTCAAAGATTAAAAGAGAACGGGGTTCGAAGGGGCATGTTGGGACTAGAAGGGGAACGAGCTTGCGGAGAGAGCTCGCGTGATAGTTCACGTGCCAGTTTGCAATACATACACATACAAAATTTGCAGATAATATCTAAAATACCAATGGGAAAATACATGAAATGTAGGTTGCTGACCACATTTTAAACACCGACCGTAAGTTACTGAAGTTACATAAAATGACGCAGTCAAATCAAAAGAAAAATACATCTATCGAAGTATTAAACGCTTAAATTTTGTAAAATTACGATATTTTCATCAATCGATATTGGCACTGTAAATCGATTGTAGCATCATGCAGCAATCATCAGATGCATCGAATTATTAAAGACTCAGAATAAATAAATAAATATATGTAAGTGTGTATGTATATAAAATTTATATATTTATATAAAACATATGTATATAAAAAATTTATGTATTCATATACATACACAAATTTATAAGAGAAACGCGTATATCTCACAAGATACATTAAATTATATAGGGGAGAGTTGGCTAAGTCGCGTACCGATGGTTAAATCGTACCTAAATTTATTTTCTAAACGAAACATTTTTTTTTAAAGATAACACTGATGTGACGTTGGTAATATGGGTTAAGAACTATCATTTTGTTTTGTCTTCGAGTCGTCTGTTTACGAGTGACATTCAAAATTGATTTTTGTTCGGTGTCTGATCTAAGTTTTGATACAATTTACCTAAGGTGTTATCAGTACAAGGTGAGCAGTACAAATTGAATTATAGTGTCCTTCATAATTACAATTGATATTTAAACTTTTTTCGAGTATAGCATCAAATTAGCAAAATATTTGTAAGTTATGTTGCTATTAATAAATTTGTAAAAATAGAGGGAGTTGGGTAAATCGTACTGGTCTTTATATTGTACCGGTACAATATTCGCAAGTGAGCAATATGTGGAGATTACTATTATGATAAAAAAGAACCTATACAGTGGACTGGATTCAGTGTGTCAGATGCTCTAAGTGGTTGCAAACCTGTAGTGACAATCCTGACATTTGCCAAAATTGTTTAAATAAGCGCTCAAGAAATTTATTATTTATCAACTATCGAGTCTTTCTATTAAATTTCTCTATTGAGTCTTTTTCTATTGAATCTTTTTATTAAATCTTTTCTATTGTGACGGAAAAATCCGTAATTGATTTTATTTCTAAAATTTATTTTGTTAAAATATCTGAGATTTTAATATTCTGAAATGTAGTGCAATGATAGTTTAAATTAATTTAAGTATTGCTTTTTACTTTGTTTTCTTAAATGAGTTTAAAAAACACAGAGTCTAATTTCTGTTTTTATAATAGAAAAGTTTTTATTATACCTACTTAAATATGTACACTCAGTTTGAAATTAAAAATAAATTTATTAATAAATGAGTTCTAAAATTAATTTTGTACATTTTCCCAGTAAACAAACTGACGTTATCTACCGTCATTTTGACGTTAAAGATGTTATTTTAACGTCAAAATGATAATAAGCAATGTCAGCTTGTTTGCTATATTAGAAGTACGATTTAGGAACCAGATGGTACAATTTAACGACCCGGTCTCCACATCGTACTGAAAACTATTTTTTTTTAAATCTAATTTAAACAATAATGTAATATTTATTTTCGCAAAAGTATCGTTTTGTTTTATTGCCAATGAACTAAAGTTTAATATAAGTACAGAAATATTCTGATATCTTCAGTACTTTTGTTTACGATTTTGTTTAAACGTTAGGGGGTACGATATAGGCGACTTCCCCCTACGAGTATTTTGTGTGTTAATTAATTATATGTATGTCACATCCTAAAATTTAAATTATAAATTGTTTAAAAGCACTTTTACAATTTGTTTAAACAAAATATGTATAAGATCAAAATAGAGAAGTACAAGATACATCGTAATTGTATTCTGCACTGTTACTGATATCAAAAGAGCAAAAAGGTGCAACTCAATCTCTTGAGTTAAATAACATTTTGTTAATTTTAACTTCCATATGTGTAAAAATGTAAATCAATCCATTTCTGTAGTTAGTTTCAAACTAAACAATGTCCGTATTAACGTATGCACATAGTAAATAATAACTAAATTTTAATCAAATTTAATATATTTCTTGAGTTAGGTTGTTTAACTTCATTAATTTAGTTAAATTAAGGACATATATATATGTATATATATATATATACATATATATTATAGTGCATAGGAACAATGGTGACTTATAAAAATAGTTAAAAATAACTCTTGGTATTCATAATTTCACATATAAATTTAACAGATTGTAATAAATTCTGTCTATAGTTCTGTTATTTGATACAACACATTTTATTGTAATAAATTTCTTTTCGTCATTATTCATGATATTAATTTATGCATTAATTAACATGCATTTTATAATTTTTCATCATTCTTTTTTTTAATTTAGCGTTCTTATTATTCTTGCATTGCAAACCGTCCAGCGAAACACTGAAATACGTAGTAACTTTATATTTTTATGCTGTTATTGTTATGTATATAGAGAAAAGGCCCCTATTTTATGAGATACCGAGTTCATTTTGAGTAAATGCTAGAAGTCTATTAGGCAGAATTTAAAAAAATAATATGTCATTTTGAAGGGAATTTAATAAACTTTAAGATAACGTTACATAAAATTTAATTCAAATTCCATTTTTTTTTTAAATTAAAGAAATGTAAAAAATGAGCAAATCGCAAAGTTAAAAAATTGTGCTCCTAATATGAGATGCCCGGAAAAATCGATAGTAAAACGCAAAGTATATCAGTATTGCAATTAAAAAATTTTATTTAATGTTTCTAAAATACAAACACAACCAGCGTGCGCGAAAAATGAGCATGCAATAGGTTATACCCAGAACTCGTTTTCAGGGAGTTGGAATCAAGCATCGCAGATATAGACACTCGAAGTTCATTCCGGTTGTCTTGTTTATTATTGTACATATAACATTTATACTTTACCAACGATTTTCACTATAATATAGGAGCATGGGTTATTTCATATTAGGAATACCCTGGGTATCTTATATTACGATTTCCACGCCTTATAATTTTAAGATCATCAAATCTGACTTCTGTAATTAAACAATTCAACATATCCCATATCTTTCTATTAGTACGACCTTACTCTATCACTACATGAAGAATTTGTTGCCAAATATTTATTGATTAAATAATAAACAAGGTTTAAATGATCATCTCAATGAAACTTGAAGACATCCAAATTCTAAAATCTTGTGTTACATCACAGGCATGATCTAATAATGAATTTTCTATTAAATAGTTTTCCATTCAAGAGCAATAAATTCATGGTGGAACCAATAGATAGCGTTTATTAGTTTAGCAGAAACGTCGCTATCTCATATTAGGCGCCTATCTCATGATAGGGGACTTTTCTCTAGATATTAAGTGTTAAACTTAATTCCTGCCGTTTTTCGTCTCTAAAATTGATTTGTTTCGGAGGGAAATACCTTAATCAAAGTATTATTAATAAAGTATTATTAATTAGTAATAAAGTAGAAAATAGAGGAAATTACTTTGATTAAGGCATTCGTTCATCTTCCCTTCGAAACAAATCAATTTTGGAGACGAAAAACGGCAGAAATTAAGTTTAACACCTAATATAAAAGATTATAATATACTGCATTCTTTCTAAGAAACATTTTTCTATTTATATTTTTTATATGTGTCGACAAAGGACTGACCGTAAGAAGAGCACATAGAAAATATATTACGCATTACATAAATATATATTTTAATTTATACCAATTCTTTTAATCCTTTGCGAGGTAGATTAATTTTTTTTAATGCATCTTACATGTAATATACGTACAGTGAATGCAAAAAGTATTCGTACAGAGAAAATATTTTTTTAAAAACTTTATTTTTAAAAAGTAAATATTATCCAACGAGAAATGAATTATCGAATTGATGTCGAATCGATATCGATACGATGATTTCAACACCAATTCGACGTCGATTCGACGTTTAGTTGACGATCTCATTTCTTGCTGAGTAATTAACAATTTATTCATAAAGAGTAAAATAGACGGTATGTTCCTTAAAATTATATTGTTACTTTTGGAACAGACATTTTTCTCAGTGTATTAATTATAGAAAATATATCATCTGAAAAATAAGCGAAAATTAAAAATTCTATTATTAATAATAGATATTATTAATATAATAAATTAAAATTCTATTATTTGGATGCTCAAAAAGTATTCGTATAGTCGAAAAATTTAGCTTCTAAAATCAGGAATACATGCGAAGCTCATTTATTTATGTTAGAACAGAATATATTCATTGTATAAAATTGCTAATTAATGTTTATTTTTTACAAATAACACTTTTTACAGAAAATTTTCTTGTACGAATACTTTTTGCTCTCACTGTATGTACGCATGCAATCTCTCTCTCTCTCTCTCTCTCTCTCTCTCTCTTTCTCGTGTAATTTATATATTTTATAATAAACAAATGAAAAAATGTTCACGATTTAAAATTGCTGCCTTTGAAGGATCAAAGTGGGAGGTAATTTTCAAGATAAATTTTCGACGAGAAACAAATTTTTTTACACGCGTAACAAAGATAAATTATAAAAGTTCGAATCAAACGGATCAAACGAAAATTGCGCATAGGTGCAAAATAGATCGGGCGCAATCACAAAATATTGCTGCTTTCTCTAATTGTACGACGACGTCTATTCTGCGGAATTACCGGAGTGGAACCGTTACAGGAAGTGCGGCGAGCCGCGCTTCGCGAAAATAAATGGCACGTATAACACGCGCCGAACGTTACCCCGAACAAATGGCCGCTGTAAACAGCTGTACGGTTCGCGCGAGGCGTTGGCGACGAGAAATGAAAATACACGCGCGACGACGCGTTATTTCGCAGCCAGTGCAAAAATGATCGCGCGAGATAGGAGAGCCTTTCGCTGGACGACGAGAGGGAGGGAGGGAGGGAGGCGAAGAGTCCGGCAAAAAAGTCCTGCAAAAATAAAAACCGGCGCGGCGGTACGCGTTGTTATGAAATTACGAGCTCTATGAAAAATAAGATTGAGTATCGGGCGGTACTCGTTATGTCGCGTTTTACGGTTGCAATGGGGCGAGAGAGCGAAATCGATGATGTTTCACGGTAATTAAAAAATAATGAAAAAATTTGCGTTCAACAGAGAAAATTAATCAGTTATAACGCTTAGTAAAAGAACTAAAAGCAAGAACCAATCATATTAAAGAATCACTAAGTGCTATATATTGATCAGTTTTCTCTGCTGAACGCAACCATTGATAGGAATGATGGCTGTCACCGGCGACCGCAATGAATAGAGAAAGACGTGGAAGAATTATGTCCGATTTGGGGAAAATCTGACACCAATGTAATTTTTCTGAATTTTCAGCGGCTGTCGAGAAGCCGGTGCGAAGAATCGAGATACGTTTCTCTCAGTCGGCGAACGTACGACCTAACGCCCCACTTTATCCCTGCGGACCACATCTGACAAATAGTCCACTGCTTTAGGAAGCTGTCGTCTGGTCCCTTCACTGCGTTGTTTTATTGGATCTGACGCGAAATGTTTAGCAGAGTGGAATGTGTTAAAAATCGCGATTCAGCACAATTCACACAATTTCGTCGACAATCACCTTCATTTTATTTAAATCGTCGAGTCTTTACCATTTTATAATTTATATTTGCTTTTAATAGTTATAATTGTGTAAACTATAGCATCAAAATATATAAGTTTGATTATATATTATATATATAATCTTTTTCTTATTATATATATTCTAATTATAAGACAGATAAATTAGATAATTTATCTATCTTATTTAAGATACAAGTCAAAAATATAAAATTATATTCAGAGGAAAGAGAAGAGAAAATTGCAGTGTATATTAAAATAAATTATTTATTATAGTAATATTAAACATAAGTTAACTTAGAGGTGATCACAAATTATTTGGTTCAAGTTTTCTACAAGTAATACAGATATTAATTTTGTTACATTGTGTTTTATTCTCCTAAAAATTACTCCTATTTTAATTTGTGTTATTTTTTTCATTATTTTTCTTTAGAAAATATTTAAATTCAACTTATATTTTTTTATTTTTTTAAACTTCATTTTTCTTGATTGAAGGCTGATGTATTTAGAACACAATCGTTGGACCACACAGTACGAATTTCGAAAAATTTCGACTCATGTCGCTTTTTTACGGAAATGCGATATTATATGTATATTTAATATTGTAATGGTAATAAATATGAATATTACATTAAAATCAATCCGATTGTAAGAGATACAAAAAAATATCCCGTTCCAACATGAAAACTTTTCTTTGTCATTTTTTTCGAAAAAAACATGCAAATTATGCAATTTTTATGTCATATTTTAATCTTATAATAAATAACAAATTTATTTTATTCTAACTACGTTAATTTGTTAACAGAATATCATGTCGTCTCACAAATACTTTATTATCTAATTTGAGCTACAATAAAAGGATATTTACTAGATAGAGAATCTACCTAGTAAATAAAACATACACCAGTCCGGTTGCATGGAAACCGGGTGAATTTGCCGACAAATAGGAAAACTGCGGCGAATTCCGGCTTTTACCGTTGTTAAATTTATCGAGTTGCCGGATAAAGCTGAAAAACGGGCGGAAAATGCCGAAAAAAGAGCGCGAGAAAGAGGTGCGACCCGAAAAGTCGTCTTACCGCGGACTGGTCGCGCAGAAAATAGAACTCATAACCTGCACTGTGGGAGAGAATATCGTTGTCGTAAAGAGTTTTATAACGCGTTGAAAGTTTATTAACCCTCGTCTCAAAGGATGTCACCGTAAAACCGTGATCGTTTCTATGGAACCCTAAGATTTATCCAGATTTTTGGAGAAAATAAAGAATATCGCACGCGCGCGCGCTGCACGTGTCATATCAGCTCCATATACGTGCCTCGTACACTATTCATTACAAATATTTATTTATTTATTTAAACAATACGTATGATTAATCGCACTATTTATGAGTCCAATATATCCAATTTATATTTCTATCTATACTGAAATACACATGTATCGATACACGCCACCTTGCTCGTAATTTTCGCTATTTGTGTACTAATAAATTGCTGTAGTAAATACACCGTGTAGTGGGATACAACCTACATATTTATTCTAGAAATGCGACGGGCTTTAACGAACTGTTTTTATACGGGTTGTACCACACTGAATGAGACAGAGATAAATACGCAATGTTGCAACGAGCGAAGAGATTAATGCTATAAAATAACGAGAAATACAAACTATTATTTTTTTGCAATTATAAACGCAACACACAAACATGAAACTCCTCTTAAGCTCCTTATAACGTATGAATATGTTATTAACGTCGAATCTCATAGGCATCCATAAAATTTTTAAGACCTCGGTACCACTTATGCGTCCATTGGACATCATCAGAGACCTCCACTCTTTGCAGATAATATACTATATTATGTGTTGCGCGCGATAAATGATACCGCGATGCACGCAGATACGATACGCGAGCGAAATAAATGTCAGACTCGTATCTAGTTGCAGCTTGCCAAGTGCAATGAGGCTGGCTGCATCAGCTTCCCGCGCACCACGTTCATTAACAAAATGTAGGCGTCTACTGACATTCGCATCTCTCTCACACGGGCGGAACCGGCAACCGCATACATCTGCGCGAATACATAACTGCTCGCTTTGTAATTCTGTTACTCTCCAACCGGAATAATTCGCCACTTTTCCTTGCACATGGCTACATATGAATTATTAGCGGCTACCGAAACGGCCTTTGAAGTTTGCGAGGTTGCTCTTGGACAGCAGCAGCTTAAACCGTGAGACGAACAAAATTAAATCAATTCCAACCAAACGGACTTTTCACCTCGGTGCCATTGTCTCGAGTTCCAGTTAAATCACGATACACATTGTATAGACGTACATATTTTATACAATTATGTAAAATTGAAGACCTGCCTTTGCCTGCCTAACTCATTCGAAGCTACACCACACGGTGAGCTATCAGTTTCCGCCAGAAAATTGCCAATAGCACCGCAATCAATCGCAGTACGATTGTGTACAGCCCATGGCGCATTTGATTGTTCCGGACCAACTAGACATTAATAAATCGCATTTATCGTCTGGCAACATATTGTCGTGTAACATTAAATAATATTCTAGATAAAACCACGTTAAAAACAAAAACTGATGATCATGTGTAATTTAATAAATCAACAAAAAAGTGTTAGTATGTATATAATTTTAGAAATCTTTTAGTTAATAATTTTAAAAAAGAAAAGTGAACAATAAATGATCATTAGATACAGAAAATCAATATATCACTCCTTAAATATACAATTAATTAATATTTAAACATTGTTTCTGTCTTCGTAAACACAAAATAAGTGCTATATTTGTAACTAATTATGTCGACTAATTTATTATTATCAAACTTTGCATCAAATTATTCCACGTAGATTGCACAATTAATTTATACTTGCATTTATTGTTAAATTCACTTTAAAAAATTCAGGACAAAAGTTTTATTTATAATTTCATATACCATGTATTTCAATGTATGTATATGTGTGTATTTTAGAATATTTTAAACACTGAAAAAAATTTCTGGTTAAAAATGGACGAATCAGAAATTTCTCTCTCTCTCTCTCTCTCTCTCTCTCTCTCTCTCTCTCTCTTTCGTTAAATTTATTAGAATTCTAGTTGAGATAACCGGAATTCTGGTTGATACTATATTTCTAGTAAAATCTACTAGAATTCTTATTTTTACCAGAATAATTATATTAATCAGAATTCTAGTTATCTTAACTAGAATTCTAATAGACATAACCAGAAAATTCTGATTCTCCATTTTCCACCAGAATTACTGTTTAATCCAACCAGATCATTTTTCTCAGTGTATATATGTATATAATTCTGACATTTGAAACTTTTTGCTATGCAACACATAAAATTATAAATAGAATTCTATTCTGACGTAAATTATAAATCGTTAAAAATGAGTTGTAAGATTTTAAATATAGGTACAACAGAATTAAACATAAATTGTGATACGTCTCAGACTAAAGCAGATGATAAAAATTGCATCAAGTTTCTACGGTATATGAAGAATAGTGTCCCATCATACTGTCTCCAAGGCACACAATTACGTATTTTACTCTATTTTATTTATCTGCGCTTTGTGTTTGTATAAGGAGTAAGATAAATAGAAACTATTCATCGATCGGTCGTGTACTATTCGTCGACATTGCGGGCTCGATTCGCTCAATCGGTGAGTTAATCTGTTTTAAAAATACTGACTCGCAGAAAAGAAGTTGGACGAACTTTTCCATTCCAGCCGCGAATGAATAATTTGGTTTTTTCCTTCATGCGCCTTATATATCGTTTGGCTCAAACTCTTGGAGAAAATGTACGCAAAAGCACTACAATGAGAAAAAGAAAACACTGACGTTCATGAAACTTTAGTAATTAACCGCTCTTATACTCGGTCTTTCTTCCTTTGTGTCGAACTTGTTGTGCACAAAAATTCAATAATCTTTATGGTCTTTGTTTCTAAAGTAATCACTAAAACACATTTAATTTGAATCTTAGGTATCTCTATTGAAAAGACTCTTGAAAAAGAGACTATGATAACTGCGACAAACTCATGCAGCTAGATTAATGAACCTACACAATTGTACACTTTCAATTATAAATATGAAAATTATATTCACAAAGATCTAATTGTTATACTATTACCTTAAAAACCCGCTATTATACGTAAGTTTGATATACAAGGGGATGAGATCGCTGAGCGCTATAAGCCGTGTTTAATTTTAGTGGTCAGCAGAGGTCAGTTTTATAACAAAGAACGTGATGAGTGATTTTAATTTTTAAGCAGTTTATATATATATATTTTTTTTTTATTGATAAATACACGTCGCGTTTAAAATCTTTTTTCATGCTTCTTTCGCTTTGTTAAATTTCGTACCTCTTTCTCTTTCACTGCAATCAAATATTACAACTCTTTATCTTCTAATGTATGATCTTTCTCTTCTCTTTCCTCTTTTTATTCAGCTGGTTCTTAGTATATTTTATTTCATTTTTCGTAAATCTATTGTGTTTGTCCTTAATTAATAATATCTATTCATACTTTGAATTTCTCTGGTTAGGTCTTGTATCAACCGTATCGCTGTCGCCTCGTCAATTGCTAGTACTTGTTTTATTATTATTATTATTATCTTCGTAATTTTATACATCACTTAAATTAATTTGTAAGTGCACGCAATAAAATTATTACTATTATATATCTGTAAGTTATCATTTTTGTAATGAGTAATTATTGCGGTCAATATATAATGAATATGGACTAATAGAGTCCCAAACATTTATGATCATAATATATATGTAAACAAATTTGAATATAATTTTCACAAAAAAGAGCGTAGAGAGAGAGAGAGAGAGAGAGAGGCTCGTATGCTCCTTGTTTGTTTGATTTTGATATTATTTTGTTTTTTTATTCAAATATTTAATTTTCTCTTTATAAATGTAATTATAACAATAAATTATATCATTTCGAGATTGAATTTGATAGTGTACTTATTCTTTCTTTCTTTTTAAGTTAATCATTAAGTTATTTGTGGTTATATGTAACGTCGAGATTATAAATATTTTGTCATTAAAAACGTAAATGTATTAAAATCTTATGTTACATTAATTAAAAGTGCCCTATTTCCTCGTAAAATTTACGTATCAATAGCGATACTGTATGTCACCGAATATCGATAGCGTTCTAAAATTAATGCACTATTGTTATAATAAATTCTAACAATGTAATTATGTTGCTAACATTGACCAGATATCGCTTTCTGATTTGAAATATGAGTTTCTGAATTATGCTATATAGGTATCTTATAAGTATTACTAACTACTCTGATCACGTTTTCACAATCGCACGACGTCGACGTGATAATTTTCAATAAAGCGCTCGTATTATTAGCGGACACGAAGCTTCACACGAGTTTGCCTTACAAGCTGATTGCTCCCGCGAGATAGAAGAAAATCGTTCCTCGTGCCACGCCCATTATCAGTTTCTTTCGATCGGGTGAGCGCGGAAACGCGAATCTCGCTTTCCCATCGCGGCTCGCGTGAATTGCAAAAAGGATGGCAGGGATTTAGGTTAATCGGCTGCGGGTCCTCGACTGCAACGGCCCTCGAGGGCTTTGAAACGCAGCCAAGAGCACGAAATCGCTCATTCGCTCGCTTGCAATCGCGCGGACGCTACGTACGTCCGCGTGGTCGCGGAAATTTCTCTATCCGATTAACGTGACAACCGCTTAAGGCTTTTCAAAGGTTGCGCGAATTTGTTCGCACTGCCAAGCGCGAATCTCCCTGGTTCGTTTCGTTGTGCCGCGCCGCGCCGCGCCGCGCCGCGCTGCGCTACCGGGAATCTCGTCAATTATACGAATCCATAAATATTACTTCTGCGATATCCCAAAATGCAAACTTCGGTAACGGAGATGTTAAAAAATCAACCGAAGCGAAGGAAAAATCGTTCAGAAAAAAATTTCATTCAGACGTTATAGAAAGATAGTTTAACAGCGATAGCTCGATGGAAATTTTATTATAAGAATGATTTGTTTCCGCAAAAAGCAATTATTGCGGCACGTTTTATTCCAAGATTCATGTTAGACGATCTATACGCTCGTGTCAGAATTCAGAACAGAATTCTATTTATAGTTTTATTGCCGATAGCACGAAATCATTTAAAGAATCAGAATATGTACGTATATTAAATATGTATTATAAAACTCGTTTGAGCAAGTCACAATTCTCATTGTATACTAATATATAAGATAAGACATAGCATAAAAAATTAGATAGGATCCATAGAATAGAAATCTGACATTATTTACAATATCTTATATTGTGTATTTTGATTTGTGTCCGATGAAAATAAAAAATTCGTAATTGAAAATAAATTTTATCCATTAGAAATGTTCACATTTAAAAAATATTGGTACTTATTCGAAACATTGTTTGCTTTCATAAATACTTATTGATAAATAATTATTTTACGAGTATTTATATTTATTCAAATAAAATATGAACTAAAAAAGAAAACTCCTAAAAAACAAGTCTTTTTTCTTAACCTTAAATAGTGATCTATAGTAAATATTCAGATACACTTTTGTAGGGTATCATTTATTTTACTGCTTTCATACTAACCTTTCTACCTTTTTAGTTTTACCTTTCTACTTTTTAAATTTGGATATGTGTATATTGTATAATCATATGTATATATACCTATAGTTATACATAATCACATAGTGTACAATACCGGTAATCTGGCTAGCACAACATTTCATTTACTTATACGTAATACATACAAGATCACAAAGACGCTTACTCTACTACTGTAAGGTCATCAGAAACTATCTGTCAGCTTCTGGTGGTATAAGCGTACCTATAGAACGTGTTTTCTTACAATCTTGACTTACTTGTAAGCAAGTTTAATCGCTCAACTGTTAATATAGCCTGTAAAATATTCTGCTTTTGAGCTTGATTAAAGTTTGAGAAACATTTATACCGAGGAGAAAATAAAAGCTATTTTGCTTTTATTAAGGAATATGTATTAAATAATGTAGTTATGGTCAAGTGGGAGTGAATGCGAAATCGAAAATAATCGTATAATCGTATATTCACAAATATATTTATTCAAATTAAATAAAAAGTATTTCCCATAGATACAACCAAAATGTTTTTACTCTCGTATTCATATTCATTCATTTATTTATTTTATAATATTATTCATCGGACACACTAATTTTGATATATGTATTTTAATATGTGTATAATATATAATATTAATATATAATAATTTTACACATACGTATATGAAATTATATTTTGATTTTTCAATCGCTTCCGCAAATAAAATTATAAATAAAATATTATTTCGGATTTGAGCATACATTACATTATAGATCGTATAAAGTGAGTTTAATTATGATGTAATTCAAAATATTTAAAATACATAGGTACATATAATGTCTATTATATATTAGGTAGATACTACTCTAAAAGATTTTAAGGGGTGATTCCTCACACAAATTCAAGACGAAAACTTCGTATGACCATATGTCCGAAACGACTTAGTTTCAAAGATATGGAGTATCAAAGTTGAAGGAAAAATTTCGTATTTTCCAAAAAAATTTCAAAAACCACTAAAGTTATTTTGATGAAACTTTGTAGTTTAAAGTTTCGTCACTAACTCGAATGGATTTCGAAATTTTTGAAACGAAATTTTTTCTTCAACTTTGACATCCTGTGAAACTAACAATAAACCGTTCCGGACATATACAATCATACAAAGTTTTCGTCTTGAATCTGTATTAGAAATCATCCCTTAAAATCTATCAGAGTACTTAATATCCATGCTGTATACATTTTACAATTCAAAATACATTTAAAATACATTTAAAATTATAAATACAATTGTCCCTACGCGAATTATAGATCGCCTAAATTTAATTATATAAAAATTACATTAATGCGTACATTTCACTTTAATGCGTACATTTCACAAAATACTGTGTCCTTATTAAATCCGAACAAGAAATCTTGAAAACAATAAATGTTCCTCTTAAAGACATGTTGAGAAAGAACGGATTAAATTTGAGATTTAGGATAAGACAAGATTTAATCAACGAATACAAGGAATAGGATGAAAATAAATAAATGAAATAAATACTGCAAGGTGTAAAGGCTTTGCGTGTACCCTCTAAAGATAAGTTCACACGAGGATTCATGTAAAGATTAGCACTATTGCAGTGATATCACAGTCCTTAGCTTATAGTAATCTTATTCGACTGTTGGTGTAAACTTAACGTGCAATAGTATTGTTATATTATAGTACAGAAACTTGCAAGCTCCAAACTCCAGCGATATGACCACGCCATGTTGGAGCGAAGTAGCAGTCAACTAGGAAATATCATTTGAATATTTTCATTTAATAAACCAAGATATTTCGGCAGAGAATGCTCCTTTTAGTAGAGAAATATGTCGGATGGAAATTTGAGTGCGAGATAAATGTCACATATTACATTCGAGAAAGAAACTTGGTATACTTATTATAATGACAATAATCTTTTATGTAAATGATACACATAAAATGCAGATGTTAAAAATTTGACGATTATTAAACAGCGTAATATAAAAATACTAAATCGAATGTAAAAAGTATTTTGCATGTTACCCATGTTTATAATTATTTTTTACTAAAGAAAATATTTATTTTAATATATAATTAAGATACTAAATATGTGCATGATTAACTGCAGCCAAATGGATATAATACTAAACAATTTCAAAATTTATTCCAAATTGCAAAACATAATTTACATTTACCATCTACTGCTATAAGCAGAGTTTATTATAAAATATTTCTCCGCCGTGTATAACATTTTTTTAAACATACAGTTTTTACATTCTTTCATAAATGAAAGTGCAGCGTTGTCGTTTTATTTATCGTTCCGCTGTTTTTAGCAAAATTGTTCTAGCTACGGGCGTTTTTCATTTACATTGTTGAAGCACGATACCGTTGAAGCACTGAATGTTATTCCGCGACACGCTGACAGATTTGTAATTGCCCTTTACTGAGTCATTACTCGATATTTTTTTCGCTAGTATTTTGTAATTTTTATATTTATAGGCAGATTTTACATTTTTTACTGCAATTCCAACATTTTTATGTTGACAAAATGGACATCACTATGGATGATGAAATGCGCAGCGGAATTAAAATAGCAATTACGATTCGTAATATTAGTTGTCGTATTTTCACGAGATATTCCATCCGCGTTCCATCACCTAAAAATGAAATGAAATTGTATTTCCTCGATTATTGCTAGATACTGTCGCGCCAATTGAGAATGTCGAGAATGTGTTTCGCGAAATGTTTCGCCACATTCCTCAAAATTTGTGGTCCACAGTGATTCTAATACGAATCGTAAATTATTGTAGTCGATATCGCAGCATTGTTTGTTGACGACAGTGCGCGGAGTTTACGAACTCACACCCACGAAAGACGATGATCGTGGCGAAGCCATGAGCAACCGCGCTTAACCGAAATGCTAGGATGAGAGGTCATCGGGGGTGACTCTCTCCGCGGAGACCGAATTGCAACGGAATGTTGCAGGGTCCACTATAAAATGCATTACCTCCGGGACACGTTCGCCGTCGCGCTACGACCGGCTATATTCCTTGCTGGCGAACGTTTCTACATCGCGCGCACGGTCGTCGATCGTAAATCAGCTTATCGATACCACCGAACCGCGTTACTCTTCCCTTCTACCCTCCATCCCTTGTCTCACAACAAACCCCGCCTCTTGTGTCCACTCTCTTTATTCTCTCCGTACGAAAAATCGCGTTGTGTCATTTGGCGCGACAAACCGACGCGTCGCTCGTAAAGCTGCACGATACATGATGTAAATCCACGGTGATTTATATAATTAATGTACGTAACATAGGTATAGCGTATATCATCGTATATAATCTTGTTCTACTGCAAGTTCGTGCAAGTTCTCAGCAATTCGTAAAGGTCCTTTGAGCAACAAAGATATGAATATCGCTCTTATTCATTTCTGTTTCTTGGAAAATTATAAAATTTACATCCACCATTTGTAATTCGCGTCAGAATTCAAGATGGAATTATATGTGCATATACATGAATTTCTTATGCCATGTAATAATAGAAAAATAAAAGATTTATCGGACATGCATACATACGTTGAAATATACGCATACATAAAAATATGTAATATATAAAACGAATGGAATTTTATCACTATTCTGAAATCTGATACAAATTGTAGATCATTGCGCTTTATGTTACGTTCGTCTTTAAATTGAAAGTGGAAACTTAAATATTTTCGTAGTAAATATTGTAACTATTAATATTGCAATACGTACACTTGTTATGTGCAAGTAAATTTGAAATTCTCGCAGTTTTATAACTGTGAGAAATTGAGAATTTTGTAAGTGAAATATTTTCATCAATTATAGAATTTTTTAAAAATATTCTTACAAAAATCCACATAAAAATCTTTTATCTAAATAAATCTTTCAAGATTTATTTTTGGATTGATAAATCGATGTATGTAGACAAAGTAAAATATGTAGAATAAAAATTAAAAATAATTGAGTCCAATTCATAGTAGATAATACTCGTATATAATTCTCAAATATGATCAGTGCATTTCTATCAAATGTGACTTGTTTTATCCTTCAATCATATTTATGTCTAGCAATTTATTCCTGTTTTTAATTATTATGTGAGTTATCATGTATTAATAATACTATATTAATAATACTATACATATAACATTTTAAATTTATATTTTATCATATTTCTACATTAAGGGAATTCTAAAGTCGTCTGTTTTATCGATTAAACGTAATAATTTTTATAGAACGATATCGCATGTAAGTATTATTTTTACAGAGTTGGAAATCCTCCAAAATTAAAATATACTGCACATTAATATATGTGTCTACAGCTTGGAATTTATGCCAAGAACGACAAACATTTTTTTAATTGTGCCTTTTTATCATTTCTTAATTCAAAATGACGTCTAAAGTTGTCAAATCGTGGCAACATCTGCTTGATACAAAAGCTAGCTCTGTAATTTGTATATACTTACGAAATTGAAAACTACAAATTAGTAGATTACATGGAGAAACAACGTCGAGTTCTTGAAATTATAGACTTAGACGTCTAATTAAAACAATATCGTTCTATGAAAATTTACGTATATGTGTGCGTACGACATTGAAAGTAATATATAAAGATGTGTCTTATCGATAAAATACAGCGATTCTATCGGAGTTTGGACTTCACTTTATGATCCCCTTAAATTCAAGCGATTCGTAAATTACCACATAAAACACATGTTGCTTTATTAGAGATTTATTAGTGATATATACATATATATTCTACTCACTATACGATCGTAAATCTGTCATAGATGTCGCGAAAGTAAAATTCTGAAAGAAATGATGACTGACGGGCGTATGAGTGTTCAAGCAGGCCATCGAAATATGGCGTTAGTATTTTCAAAGCCAACTACTTTCTCTCCGTTAACATTTCAAAGAAAAACTTGCCTTTCTCGCATCCTTAAGTCTAGATCCATTTTTAAAGAGTTTCTCTTCCGAGCAAATCCTCAAAGAATAACGAAGAACAGTAAAAACTTTTTTTTCGCATTGTTACACCAGCTCCATCTTCCTGTCGATATTTATCTCAAAATCAACTCATTAAAAAAATTAACACAAGAGATCAATTCTGTTAATTACTTTTCCCAACTCGAGAAAAATCCAACTTTATTCTCCATTATCTTATCTACGGGATTGTAATTGTTGATTATGGAATAAATCTAATTATAGAAAATGGATCTTTAGAAGAATCTTAAAAATAAAACTAATCGACTAATATTATATATCTACCGCTTATAAAGTATCGGCAAAGTTTATTCATAGATAGTATCCTGGTTCAGCGACATGACGAAGCGAATTGACATAAAAATATCCATACTTGCTATTGTAAACACGTACATTTCGATCGCCGCATATTTTACTTTATAGCTTCTTACAACGTGCACGTTTAGGCAATAAAGTATCCTCCATGTGAGTAATATGTGACTCGCAAATTTATTCCACTACGTACAAAGTAAAATTGAGCATGTATTAAAAAACAGATGGAATATATTCCCATACATAAAAGATAAATTCGTCTCATTTGAAACTATGATTAAATTAGCAAAGTAGATGGCAGAAATATTCCTGTTTATTCGTGGATACGTTTGCGATGGAGTAAAAATAAATGACGAAACAAAGGAAAAAAACTAGCACAGTCACAAGTGAGAATAGATTGAGGACAGAGAAAAAAAATCGATGGATGAAAAGTTAATCTACGAGAGACCGAAGAAACTGAGAGTATTTACAATCTCGGGACAAGCAACGAGCGACTCTAAAATTTGCGAATTTAAAAAAAATGAATTGCAACAGATGTGCATCATAAGCCATAGTTCACGCCTAATAATACCGCGCTTTACATGCCACTAGTGGAGAGACCTGTAGCGATATGTAAACGGCTGCATATAATTTTCAACCTACCACGCCTCGAAAGATCATAGTTATTTATAGTTGCGCGATAGAGCTCGCCGCATTGCAAATAAGCCCGCCCCACGCCGAGCGCGACACGACATTGTTGTCGACGTTGGTGCGATTAACCCTTTCTCCCATACTCCAAGAGGCTTCGAAATGATATATTCGTTCCCACCTTCGATCATTGCATTTTTCTCACCGCGCCGCGAAAGTGCGTGACATTATAAGAAAATGGCTATTAGCATAACGCGCGAATCCCACTCGACACTCCGATGGGAACTAACCTTTGCAATTTGCAAGAATAATAGGAACTTTAAGGTTTTTCCAATTCGCGGGGGTGAATCAATCCGATTACCAATTAAGATCGAGACTTAATCTACGGGAGATCTAGGAACCGTTTCTAGTCAGAACGAACCTGCATTTCACTAGGAATGCCCGGAGTGATGGCACCTTCGCGATTTCCTTCTCCCAAAACCAGCGCATTCGAATCACGGAATCACGAAAGAAAGATCGCCCGCCGATAAAGGCGATAAGAGTCGTTTTATCGAAATTATTCCCAGGAGACCGCAAACTTTCGGGAATATCGTACGTCGTGTGAGTTAAATGTACTTCATTCTTTGTTCGTCGCAAAACAGAGAAACGAAAAATTGCAGAGCAGAGGTAACTCTATTTGCGGCATACATTTGCAAAGAAAATACTTTTTACATAACTCATACGGAAATCCTTTGAACAATCTCATTTTGTGATGAACCATATGGCAGTGTTTTTTTGTAAAACTTTAAGTTGTTAATATTACGAAAAAAAATTTACTTCAAAATATGATTTACTTCAAAATTTTAGTTATTTCAAAGAAATTATTGTGATAAAAAACACTATAGAAAATATTCTTTAGTTATTACAGATTAAAGGAATAATGTATATGAAATAAATAAAACACACGTACATAAATCATAAAGTTTATAAAAAATTTTAACATTTGTCGCATATAATGCATTACTATTTTATGTTGTTGTCTACTTTACAGTTAATTATAGAACACAAGAAAAAAGTATACATGAAAGTACATAGATAAAGATTGTATTATTAATAATTATATATATGTATATTTGCATATATACATTCTATATATTAACAGTTTTGTGTATAAAAATTCGCAAGATTATGGAGTTATAGACATATTTAGAATTAACAATGTTCATCAAAGAATAAGACACACAAAATCCATTAAGCAAAATTTCACTATATGTACCAAATTTACTTTACAAATAAAAAATGACGCAACCTATTTCGACATATATAAAACATTTTGTTTGCATTCCAGGTTTAATATAATATTTAAATATCGCTGATAATCGCTGACTAATGACGTGATGTTGACATGCTTCGATATACATATAAAATGCAAATAATCATGTGTAATATATTATATATATTATACAAAATAGAGAAATTAGATAAACATTATAGATATTAATGATGATGAATGAATATTTATTTGCTACAATATTGAACATGTAATATTTGGCTAAATTTGTATAGAGTTAATCGGATTACGTAACGTTCAACACTCTGAGAGAAATATCAAAAAAGAAACTTACATATGTACTTACGTATATATAATCGTATATTTCAAAATAATTAAAAAAAATTGTATTATTTTTAATTATTTCAAATTTGTAGAGTAAATTTGACATATGTATAAATGCATTAATTTTATGTATCAATAAATTTTGTACAAATTTTATAAATACACTGAGAGAAAAGATTTTGTTATAGGAACAAATCAAAGGAAAGCAAATGTGATATTTGTTTAAAAAACAATCAATTTGTTACGATTGCAAATTAATTCGTCAATGTAACAAATAGTCAATAGTATCGCTAGCAAATAGTATAATCAATAGTATCGCTAGCAAATAAGAGGCTCATATATATATATAAAAGTTGTAGACGGTTGCAGGGTCTCAAATCGTAAGAAATTTACTAATTCTAGTCTTCTTCTATATTTGACTGTGCTTGGTCGGTTTCCTACAACTTAAGACTCCACGATCATCTACGAATTCTATGTAAACAATCTAAAGTCTATCCAAAAGATAGGTTAGATTCTATATAGTTTGTTTCTGTTACTAATAATTGGTTGATATAGCAGACTAGCAGCAATCACAACAACATAATTTGTTGTCATATATTTACCGATCACCGGTACTATTAAAGGTACTGGTGGCTTGCTAAATTAACAAAATCCTTTCTTTCATTGTAGGGGAGATCGGGGCCGATTGTCACAGTTTTTGATCATTGATTTTTAGAAAAAAGTGGATGCCTGATCTTGAAATATTATATACGTTACAATATACCTACATCCTTTAGGTATTAAAAAAAATATTACTCTTGAATTCATCATATCATAAAAATAAGTTATTTAATTTTAAATGAAGCTGCGAAAATATGACAATTAACCCCGTGTTCTGGGTTGATTGTCATACGTTCTAGGATTGGCAGTAGCATATTTGTTATGGACAACACATATAAAAAATACAATTTTTATTTTAATATCAGTTCTATATTTTGAGAAATAATAGTAATTATAGTACTAATACAAATAAAATAATTATTTTAATCATAAAATACATAATTTGTATTTGTACCATAGTTTCTATACAAAAAATGAAAAAATATATATCTATATGAAATATAATATATTTGTAAGTATATTCTCTGAAAATGTGTCCTCTAAAGATATTAAAACTAATTGTCACCTAACCTCGTCTCATTTTGATCAAACTACCCCACATAGCTATTTTTAATAAAAGAGATTATATTCACAAACTTAGTCAGAATAATGATTACTTAATTGTACCAAAGATCTTCTAAGATATGTCATTTTCTACACTGAAAAAAAATATAGTCAATTTTAATAAATATTTAGTTGAATACTGCCAACTAAATATTTATTAAATATAAAGATATATTTATTTGATACAAGAAATATTAATTTGATTTAACAATCTTTTTTTTTACTGAACAAATATTTATTTACGGTAAGTAAATGTTTATTTGGCAGTATTGAACTAAATATTTATTAAAATTGACTATGTTTTTTTCTCAGTGTATGAATACAGGGATATTACGATTAATAATGCCAAAGACTTGTTAGACAACAAAATAGGTGATTATAAAAATTTACTCACCAATTTCATTTTCTCAAAAATCGCTATAAATAATATATACAATGCTTGTGGTGCAAACCCTTTTACACAACAAATTAATATTATATCAGCTATCTAAAGTCAAAAAAAGATTTTTCTGCCGTGTCTTGTTTGAGTTATAAGCATTTTGACAATCAACCCCGTACGACAACCAGCCCCGGTCTCCCCTATATCTTATGTAATATATATAGTATATTACATAAGATATATATATATATATATATTACATAATATATGTATATAAAATTCATTATTTCAAATAATTCATTATAAATTGGACTTTAATATTTAGATTGCTAATGTCCGTTTTTGCCAATGTAGATTAACTTTAATCTCGGTTCGACTTTTTCCTAGAAAAATTCATCAATTCTTTTTCCAATTCTTAAAACTAGAAAAAGATAAAGAGCAAGTTGAACCGAGATTCAAGTTAATCTACATTAAAGCAAACGAGGATAAATCCATGAAAAAATAAAAGAATAACGTCAACGAATACAAGATATCGCTGACAGTTGCGACAGCTCGCCTGAAAGGAACGTTACACGGCGGCGAATGCTATATAATATCATGAGATCAGCACGCAGAAAAAACACCTCCGTATGTACGTACACGTATACAGATAAATATATGTAGCCGCTCCGGAACATATTTTCGCGCATCCATATTTACCACTCACGCGTGCATGTGCATGCGTCATCGCGAAAGCAGAGAAAGGAAACGTGCAATGTGTAAGTGACACAATCGCATATATACGAGGTGAAAACGTGTATGTGAGTAGCTGAGGGTACCGGAGGTTAATAATACGAAGGGGTACGCGCACCCCGAACCAGATTATTGCATGCATTCTCGTCATTGGTGCGGCGACGACCGGGTGCGCACGACGCGTGTCGGTACGGAGAACGCGAAATTTTATAGTCTGCTACGCGATGTTACGCCATAGCGTACTGGAGCACGCGCGTGATCCATCTGAAATATTACATCGCTTCCGAAGGAAACTTACGATCAGCTGAAACATAACCATCCTGCGGAGGAGAAATCACATCGAGCGATTCAATTGCGCGAATGTCTATTGAAAGCCACACACCAATGAATTCTTCGTATACGCAGATAAATGTCACACGAGCCGATGAGATTCATTTCGAAATGATTATTAGCGACTCATTCAATTATAAATTAGTTTCTTAGCAAGAAGATCGTATTCATAAATAAAATTTTCGCAAAAATATTATATACAATACGATCTTGTACATGTATTTAAGAAAACAAATAATTCTTTGAAAAATTTTTATAAGTAATAATTTCAACAAAAACAATGCAAAATTATGTTTAAAAAAATTATATTTTAATAATATAATAAATAATAATAACAATAAATCTGAATACATCTATAAATCTACGTATCTCTAAAATTCTCTTCACGATACCAAATACTTTACGATCTATTTTACTGATTGATGTAGTACTTTAAAGTGCATCAGTATATCATTTAACCTAAAATGAAGTCTTCTGATAATTGTGAAGTCTCTTCATGACAGCATATTGTTTGTACAATATAAAATAACAGTTGCTTGCCTTGTTACCGATAAGTCAAAGTGTCCAAGACTACATCGGAAAAAACTTGATGAAGTACGGACCGAAGAGAGGAGGCCGAAATTGTCGAGTTACTACTGAAATAAGGGATAGAGGAAAAGCATTTTTCGACCATATCGCAAGAGTTTGATGGTCGAAAATGCTGCAATGCCTCGAAACGTATAACGTGTCTCTGCAATGGTAGCGCGTATATGTATTCGTATTCCGTTAATACATACACGTGCATACGTGTACGAGGCTGCATTCACACAACACGCCATGTACCGAAACAATATGCATAAAACATAAACCACATACACGTAGATGACGACATCGATTCATCGTGGATAGCGGACGATCGAACGGATTTGTTCGTTTCCTCGCTATTTTACATGTTCTAAAACAAAAAGAAATTGAAAAGCAGACGCTCGATCGGATTTTGTTCGTATTTCTTGCAATTTTACACATCCTAAGTCAAAGAGAAATTGGAAAGTGGAGAGAACGTGAGAACATTTTATGCAAATGATGCGACGATTACGCGGTTAATTAGAGCGTAAATGCAATTTTTCGTAATGTTACGTAATAACGATAAAAGCTTTCATCCACTCTCAATTAACGTCTTGCATACTAATCGAAAGAATTAAACTTGCTGGATAGAATAACAATATATGCATAATAATAATTTAATAATGATACTTAATATTTAATATTCAAAGCAAATAATCTTGACGCATAAATCAGTAAAAATTTAATTATCTTTTTGAATAAAACTTATTATCTAGGTCTAATAGTTAGAAAATAAAACTAAATAGCTATTATTTTGTAATAAGTGAACAGAACAAAGTAACTATTAAAAAAAAACTATATATAAAAGAAACCTGCCATTTTTATTAGTATGTAGTGCGCAAAAAGAATACAAATTTATATAAATATTATTAAAAGAACTAAAATAATTAGACCGATTGTTCAGTGATACGTTTTCAAAATAACGATCTTGTATAATAAACAAGTCATTTTGAAAACTACTTAAATATATTTTCTAATATTAATAACCATAACTTTTTGAAAAATTACAAGTAAACTTCTTTCATAGAAATGGCCTATGTAGAGATCTTTCAGAGAATATATATCACTGAGTCATGCAAGCAACCAATTTTTTTTATTTTTTCATGTTCATTTACAAGTTCATGTATAAATGTACATGTTTTTGCATTATATGCTAATAAAAATTATAGGTTTCTCTTCTTCAGAGTATTTAGGTCATTTCGTTCTATCTATTCATTACAATAGCATCAATTTTTCGGTTGTCATCCTGTACGTTGTGACCGTATTAAATAGTGGAATAAATTTAAATGTCTTTGGCTTATTTTTCAACTTAATTGACCGAATATAAAAGGGACTTAAAAAAAGCTAGCTAATTTCACTACTATATAAATACGTTAACTGGCTTACTTTTTTCGTTTAGATAAGATGTCAACTCACATATATCCACGCGTATAATGCGACATGTGACAAATCCGGTTTATCCTTGGTGTACCACTCGCTTCATTATTCTCGCATTAAACGCATACAGGTTCCCTTATTTTCCGCCAGCAAGTACATCCGTTACGCCTTTATTTATGAACCGAGTCTCATGCGACTTACTGACGGCAGGATCCGCTTTGTCGTTCTCTTTCGATTCGACAGCAGCATCTAGTGGCTCTTACATGTTCTCGTTCAAATGAAAGTAACACGGTTTCCTATACGGAATCAGTTTACACTTTAACTTCTCACGTCAAAGACTTAAGGTTAAACAAAAAAAAAGAGTAATAAGAAACGAAAACATCGAGAAGAATTGCGAAATTGTTAGATGAAGTTAGTGTTCAAACATAAAACTCTAGCTACATTTATACAACTGCCGTAGCAACTTAATTATATTTCGATGCGATTACCGAATAATAAACAATATATTAAAATATACAATAGTATAAATGTTCTGTTTAAATAGAAAAATATAGTATAAATATTCTGTTTAAAATATATTGATATTGTAAACTAATATTTAATAATTCAATTAATTATATATATCGCTTAAAGTGATAGATTCAATAAATAAAAGACATTACGTTACTATTTTATTCATAATAATGTATACACACTATTGCTCATTGAAAGTTCAGACATTCGTATAAATATTAAAAGATCATGAAAAAATTAGGCTATTACACTGAAAAAAAGAATTGGCTACTGCAGCAAATTAGATGGTAAAATATGGCATAACATTTTTAATTGGTTGCAGCAGCCAATTTTTGGTTGTGTCAGTCTCATAAAATTCTATACTAACATTGCGGATAGACTAACGCAACCAAAACTTGGCGGCTGCAACCAAAAATTGGCTGCTGCAGCCAATTAAAAATGCTGTGCTATATTTTACCATCTAATTTGCTGCAGCAGCCAATCTTTTTTTTCAGTGTATTAACATTAACTGCGTTATTTTTAAATATATTTTTTAGCACTTGTATACGTACTAATATCAATTACAAAAACTTTATAAATTATTTTTAATTTTATATGGTAAATGTATGTATCACACTATTACCTATACATTATAGCACGAGCCCACGTCTGTGTTCCGTATTTTCTCCGAGCGAATTTTTGAAATTTATTTTACTGTCAATGTTCTACGAAACAAAGACAATATATTTTACCATATAAAATAAAAAAAAATTTATAAAGCTTTGCAATTTTTGGTTAGTATGTGTATAAGTATACTCTAAAATATATAAAATAATAATACAACTGCTGTTTTATAATGTTCAAATTTTTTACACGATTATTCGATCAAATTTATGGGGATGTTCAAACTTCCCAAGAGCAGCAGTGTATATTTATTGTAATTTTTACTTTTTTTATAAGAATAATATTTGATATTTAAAATAAAAGAATATAAAAGTCGTGTAAAAGTATAAGCTATAATTAGATACATATAAGCTACAAAATATAATTACAAAATTGATATTGCTATTAAAAATATCAGCTTGGATAGAAAATTTTGTAGTCTAATTGCCGGGACACTTGTGATAGTAAAGATTTACAAATTGTGAAGAACATAATGGTTTTCAATATACTCGTAAAATATTTGCAAATGGAAAAGCCGGTCGTGCGAATTCATTCGAAGAAACATATACCAAATATTGATTTTCCGCCCGAGACCGCCCTGCAGATGTAAGGATGATGAACCGAGCGCATCCGCCAAAAGTGCAGTACTGCTCGGAAGTAGTAGGTCGGCAGCAGAAATCGATGTATTTTCCAGCAACAAATAAATTGTTGATGACAGTGCCACGCCGGGGTGCAACACACCCGGAAATGGAATACCTTCGGCTCGTCGCTTTTCCGTGGCAATTGCGCATCGGCAGATGGAAATATCTCCTGACCTCCCGTATCCATTTTCGTTCGCCAACCTTGTGGAAGGTCAACTCCATGAAACCGCAAAACTGTATATCTGTATCTTCATATAGAAAAACCGACCTTTTCATTCTAGTTGGGAAATTGAAGAACTCGCGGAATATGGAAATCAAAATAAATCTGACGTCTATTTTTATCATTTGCTTGCAATTGAGAACGTCAAGGCTATCGTCAAGGCTGATCGTTGAAATCTCAAAAGAGAGATTCGAATAACGGATCTGTAACGAAATGTTATACGTGAATGTTGTGACACATTGACAGGCTCTCGCAAATGTTGCGAAACGTTCACGACAGGATATCGCAGTGACGGATGAATAAAATCTCGTCGTTTCAGCTCCCAATAACATCTAAAGTTCGCGCGCGACTCTAGTCGATACGTCTTAAAGCCCCGTAAAGCTCCGAAAAATCGACTGACCGATGAGTTTTGGAATTGCTTTTGCCGACCTATTCCCCTCGTAAAATGAGGAAAGTGTAGTAAGTTAAAGACAGCTTGCAAGCACGACACCAATGTATGTATGCACGACGAACGAGAAAAATGGTGGGATGAGATGAAAGCAGTTTACAAAGCGGCTACATTATCCGCAAGAATTTGAAAGACCGAAAGCAATTCCCGTCCCTCGTACACAAAGAAGGGATCTGCGCTTTATTGGCTCCGAAGCTCATCTTGTCCGTGCAACGAGACGACGGGGATGCGAAGCGTGTTTTCGTAAAACACTGTGGAACATGTCCTAATCCTCGAAAATTGTATCAGGAAATGCCCAAATCAGTCAATCCGCAACGAGGCGAACGGTGCGTTGCACGCAACAAATTAAATTCTCTCCCGTCCACGATATCCTATGTTTGCTCAAAATAATTTTTTAGCAGTTGTACGTTTTTACGTATATAGAAATATATCAGAACATTCTATATATCTATCAAATATTTTACAACTATTTCGAGGATCGATTGATTAAAAATTCAAATTTTATTTTGCTATAATAAGAGAAAAAAAATCTTATTTTGCGCTGTTGCAATGTAATAGTCTACAGACTTAGAACAATCAGTGGGTGTTTTCCAGCAAGGACACAGTCGGACACAGTGTAATATAATGAATCGTTACATCCTTGTTATTTACCTACGTTAAACAAGGATGAAACGATTCACTGTGTTACACAGTATCTGATTGTGCCCTTGCTGGAAAACGTCCAGTATTAGAATCTTTCTTTCGTATCGCGAAGAATAATTCTGAATACTTAAGAACAATCTCAATCAATTTCATTGTCCTAGATCTTCATGAAATCAAAGTCATGTTTATACATAAAAATTATAATTAAAATAACATAATTTATTATAGATCCAGGTTTATGTAAAATAATAAGAGAATCTCCTTTTTTATCATAAAGAATATTTAATTTCCGTCCTAAATCTACATTCAATCTAGATTCCCTTTCTTTTATATATATAATAGAAATAAAAAACAAGAACAAAAACGTAGCAATTAATCAATAATGTAAAACAGTAGGGGAGAGTGGGCATGAAAAAGCCCTTTTTTTAAGATATGAAAAAAAAATTTAATCTGGTATTAAACAAATATAATCACTTTCTTAATTAAGTACACTAAATTATCTATAAGATCCATTTTTAACAGAAAAATAATATTTAATCATTAACTGAAATTAATCACCATTTTTTAAACTTAAAATTCAGCTCTTTCAAAACAACATGGTTTTGAAAAAGCTACAACCTGTTTTGAAAGAGCCGAACAGTAACAGAAGGTCGCTTTCTTTTCTTTGATTTATCTTTGTTTGACGACATTTTGTTGAATTAGATCTGAAAAGAGTGAAATCGGCAATGCTTCACTATAACCTAACCTAATAGCATAACCTACAAACTTACGAACTGTAAGAAATGCCCTCTTATAATACAGAATTACTTGAAAATCTATTTACCTACAATAAGTATTCACAGGGATGTCCCTCGCAAAGAAGGAGTAGTGTACATCTGAAGACAATTTTATATTGTGCGCTGACAGAATCACATTCCTGGATGTACAATGAAAGAACTGGCTCTTTCATAAAATTATGTGTAAAACAGCTAATCACAGAATCTGATAAACTAAAATGAACAAAAAAATGTGTAACTATACGTTCTTAGTTACGTTAATGTATAACAGCATTCGATAAAAAAATACTTTTTCCAAAAGCTAATCGCAAATAAATGAAAAACACTTGGAAATTTAACTCAAAAAATGTACTTTTTGTAGCGATAATTTTGCATCTCTCATTACGGCGACGCTGTTTTGACGATGACTGTCAAACGTATATATATGGATGACGTAGTTTTAGGATTGTTATCAAACGAAAATATTTTTAAATTTTTTGAAACATTCAGTTTGTTGAAATACAAAATGGCTCTTTCAAAACATGTCTCTTTCATGCCCACTCTCCCCTATTGTCATTAACTTAATAAACGCAACGTATCTGTAACACAAATATTCGAACGCCAAGTATTATATATCGAGATATCAAAAATCGAGGAAATATTTCGATTTTCTAATATATTTTAATATCTATATTAATTAAAAAAATTTTTGTGTATTTTTTTCCGGTTGTGCTCAAGTTCTTCATATCTCTGTTATTGTGTGTTAATTGTAAAACACAAATATTATGACGATCAAGGCATCTATTTTACGAGAGGAATTCACAGAGTCCGCGCATACTTCGAGCGTCTGGATACGACGCGACGAACGGTTCTGCCGAATCGGTTAATCGTGCAGGTCAAGATGTTCAATTTTCACGACACGAAGCAAACGGACGACTGATTCGACGATGTCCCGCAGGTAAAGCAAACAGAGTGCGAATTCGAACGGATGATGATGTCAGGGACAAGGATATCCGGCCTGGGATACTCGGGAACCGTTAGATTCCCGTCGGGTGGGACAAACAAACCTACCGACGCGACATAACTCTAAGAAACTGGAACTGAGGGAACGGACATAAATGGATTTGCGAGGACGAAATTGCGAAACGACAGGAAGCGACGGCCGAAATTCACCACCACGCGCATCAGCTAAGTCTGTCGTTTCGATCGCGACGAGGTCAATCGGCACAGTCTGGAAGCAGAAGAATTGGTCTAAAAATCGTTCAACTGAAATAAATTGCTATCTTGAGGTAAAACGAACATATATAGCGGTTTTTTACATTCGATATAGACTGCAATCGAAATAGGAATTTAATTAAATGTTGCGTCAAAATAATTGTTTTTTGCAATATAAACATGAATAGTTATTTTCAATGTATTTTTGTCTGCTGAATACGAATCTGTTGGCTAAATTTGGCTATCACGTCGCAATTTTAAGAATACCGAAAAATCTAAAAATGACGATTTTGAAAATTTTTAAGACATTCTAACATCGACAACAATTTTTTTACATCTATAAAGCTGGATCCCCCACCATCGAAAATCAAGTTCAGAATAGGTCAAAAATTTAGTGCTAATTAGGTACCCTATTCCGAAATTTAGTGTTCAAACCGTTTAGCGGTAAAAAAAAATGGGGGGTCCAGCTTCATAGAAAGCTTCATAAAAAATTTTTTTCTAAATTTTATTAAATTACTCACGTAAAAGTATCAATGTTTAGTTTTAAAATACATTTTATTTCCTTTCGATATAATTTTTTATTTTCCAGATGAGCAATTTAAAAATAGCTCTTTTCCCGTCACTTCGAAAAATATAGGTGTGGATTTAACAGCGTGCGATTTCTATATAGTTCTCACCATATTGGTGTTAATATTAACACCAACATGACGAGAGTTATATAGAAATCACATGATGTTAAATCCATATTTTTTAGAGTATAATACATGGAAAAGATATTTTATTCCATTTTAATTCTGCATTGTGTGAAAAGTAAGTGTTTTTATATTTACATAATACAATCGGATCAAACTAAATTAAAAATTGACACAATACAATATCGTTTGAGGATTATAATCTTTAATGATTCAAAGTTATAAACTTTCTGCTATATTATATTTTGTTAATTTCATTGCTTTTTGATTTAGTATATAATCCGATTATATTATGTAACTACAAAAACACTTACTTTCAACACAATATAAAACTAAAATGGAATAAAATATTTTTTTCATGTGCATTATACGGGAGAAAAGCTATTTTCAAATGGCTATACTATATCGAAAACAAAAAGTCATATCAAAATGAAACAAAACGCATTTTAAAACTAAAAGTTTATATATTGATAGTTTCACATGACATAAAATTTAGAAAAAAAAATTTGTTTCCGATACTATGTCATAAAAACCTTCAAAATCGTCGTTTTTTATTTTTTTGATGCCTTTTTTTCAAAACTGTCATGTGATAACCAAATATTTGCCAACGGATTCATATTCTGCAAATAAAAATACATCGAATATGGCTATTGACACTTGTGTTGAGAAATGGTAATGAAGAGAAATGGTAAGAATTGGATAATGTAATCAACGATTATTTTAACATAAATTTAAAAAACCTGCAAGTTAATTTCTATAATCTACATTTTATAAAAATTTCTTAACTTTCTTCCTAAATGTAAAAAATAAATTTGTAACATAAACGTAACGTACACGCATGGTATAACCAACTCGAAATAAAATTTATTTTAGTATTTATTTTTTATACACAGTTATTTTAAACTCTCATCCACTATATTACAAATCCACTTTCTGTGGATAAAAATCAAACATAAAAAAAATTTATACACTGAAAGAAAAGATTGGCTGCTGCAACAAATTTTTTGTTGTAGCAACCAATTAAAAGTGCTATACCATATTCAGCCAATTTTTTCTTTCAGTGTATCCATATAATGTATTGTATAATATTTATCACTTTATAGATGTAAAATTGTTAAGGTTTGCTGATTCGTGAAAGAAGTCAAATAAAACCGGCTGTATTATTTATTTTCCATTTTTTAAACACACACGAATTGGGCAATCAATCGAGGACGGATGATTCCGTTGCAATTTCGATCCGCCAATCACGTCTGAATCGCGAGAAAGATGTAATAAAGGAACAAGAGGATAGCGAAGACAAGTGCGATGACAATTTGAACTACGGTAGTTCTGCGGGCGATCGAGTTCCGAAAGAGAGCGAAGGTGAACGCGAAAACCCGATTGCATTTCGCTTGGTTGGCACTTGATAAGACCAAGTGAACTGTCAACCGATAAGAAAAATGAAGAACAAAGACGCGAAAAAAGAAGAAATCGAAACAAATGATTATTTAAAAAATTTTTTTAATCGTACACTGAAAGAAAAGATTGGCTGCTGCAGCAAATTAGATGGTAAAATATGGCATAGCATTTTTAATTGGTTGCGTTAGCCAATCGAAATCCTATACTGACATTGCGAATAGGCTAACACAAAAATTGACTGTTGCAGCCAATTAAAAATGCTATGCCATATTTTACCATCTAATTTGCTGCAGCAGCTAATCTTTTCTTTCAGTGTATATTTTATCTCATTTGATCGACAAAGCGGCGCGTGCGGATCAGACAGTGATTCACGATCCATTAAAGATTAAAATTGTAGCAACAATTAACGCCAAATGATTTGACTGCGCAAGGGATAGCGCTGTCGCATTAATATTCACATGGCATAGATGAACGCAAAACATGACGGAAGCTCCAGGCAAAGACTTGACATTGATCGGTATAGGACAATGTAGGTACCATCAAAAGCGATTACATCATACATGGACAGGATTTCCATTGCAGATTGTACATTACATCTGTGCACATAAACGCACGATTACGTTTCCAATTTTTTTTGGAAGAGTCAATGAAATGACAGATAATAATTAATGCAAACCTAAATTATCAAGAGAGAAATCTTACTGAGAAAGTAAAAAATCCATGATAGAGTTATTTCTCTCAAAAAATTAAAAAACCTAGATGTAAAATATCTTAAAACAAGAAGTTTACATTTTTTATAATAACATATGTATCAATATAATTTTTTTAAAGAATCATATTTTCCATATGTCAAATTTTGTATTTATATAATTTTTTTGTGTAGATTAAGAATGTGGTATTATACTTTTATATTTTTTAATTATATTTCTAACCTAATTTAAGAGAGAAAAAAAGAAAAAATATGTTATGCATGTCGTTATTCATGTATTATATGCATAAAACATTTAATTTCTAATCTAATCGTAATGTGTGACATACATACATAAATATATGTTTAATTTCATTCAACATATATCCGTTTAATTACTTAATTAATGCTGTATAATCATTTATTTATATTCCTGATATGGATAAATGTTTTATCAAAATTATTCGCAATCATTCGATTGGAAAACACCGATATGGAAATCATTAAAGTATTAATGACACAGTTAATACAAAATACAAATAAAATTAAATTGCGTTAAATAAAATACAAATGTAATGAAAATATCAGTGGACAATTTGAGAATATTTTATAACTTAATAGCCTACTGTTTTGACAGCATATGGTTAAATACAATGTCAAATCTAACCTAATTTAAATCGCTACTCAATATAGTGTTATTTTATATAAAAACGCAATGGTTAAAATGTGACATCACAAATTTAACCATTGTTTCAGTAGAAAATAACGGCATAATAAGTTATAGGAGCAATAACGACATAAATTAGGTTAAATTTGACACTATAGATTTAACAGTGCAATTTTTCTCATTTCAATAGAGAAAAAACAAAAAGAAAGAACTTAACACACTTCGTCTTCTCTCCGTATAATGCCATTTACAGAGATCCGCGATTTCCGCACGAGTGCGATTCAGGAAGTGGAAGGCGTCGAGTAACATCAGAAAACTTTATTGTCGGATTTAAATTGCAATTCGCGGTATACATGTACATGGATGATGGCGATGGTGGAAGTAGCGGATCTCGTGGAGACGTGCGCTCGAGCTCGGGTCGCCAGCAAATTGTTTTCCCGATTATTCCGGAAAACCAGACCACCGACCGGTTGGCAATCAGAAACCGTGCGAATCTGTATCCGCTTGGGCCCTCAATGCATACGCGCGAATTCCGTGTCAGACGACGGTCATTCGGTGGCATCCACCGTGTATAAAGCTGCACTCAACGAGCATATTACCAACAAGGTTGTTCGAGCTACCATTGGACGTTATACCTTCTTACACTATACAACTTTGAATCGTCTCTAAATACTCTAACATTTCTAAATTTACCAACATATCTTTGGCAAAATATAATTACAAATTCATCGAGTTGTATTATCTAATAATATATAGTATTAATTTTTCAGTGAGTCTGAGTAAATTCTTTGATTTTTTTAATGTAAAAAGTTTCGTTTTATTACAGCTTCAGAATTAATTTACAATTAACATTACATATACTACGTACAATGTCAATATACCAAATTTATAGCCATAAATTTAAATTATACTCTATTTTTAACATATTCTGTTTATTCTCTCTTCCCTCTCCCCCCTCTCTCTCCGATTTATTTTCGCTAAGTCCTGTAATTTGTTATTAGCCTTTTTTAGTATTTTTTTCATTCAAATAGTATAATTACCATATTCTCGCGTCAGATCTCTAAATGTCGCAAAATCGCTCGTTGAATTTGTAACTCTGCAGAATATAGTTAGCGCGATCCCGTAATCCGCTTGTTTTTACGCACTTTACGCAAATGCCCTACTACGCGCCATCATCGTACCGCTGTTGCTGCGGATTCACCGCGTCACGGAGAATTAGACGGTCTTCTGTCGGGGTACACGTGTGCAAACGTGAGAGCATACACGTGAGTAAGGGATAAAAACGTCCCAGAAAATGTTCCTCGAGCTGGTCAGTTACGTATAATTAGGGTGAGCAAGTACTATTCTACTACGTCGGGAAAATCTGACCAGCGTTACTCGGGCAAACGAGATTGCCTTAGGCAGTGCCGCGAGATAAGAAGTGCGCGCCGACGAGAAGAAGCTACGGCGAGATTCTCACAAGGATTTTCCAGTTATATTATCATTTTACCGTACGCTAATGGCAAGGAATGGAAGAGGATTTTAAAGTCAAGAGTAGCTTCATATATATATTTTTAATCTCTATATATGTATAATGTATACTAAAAAAATATATATACAGGATGTTTCACAACTACCGCATTTACTCTTAAGGACGCATTCTTAAGGTAATTTTGAGACGAAAATCCTAATATGACAATGTCGAGACTACAATAATTTTTTAAAATTATAAGCTAACTTTAAATACACTTATAATATATATCAAAAACTATAGTAGCTTCGACATTTTTGTATTAAAATTTTCGTTTCAAAATTATCTCAAGAACGTTCTTAAGAGGAAATACGGTAGTTGTGAGACACTCTGTACATATGCATATAAAGTATGCAACCATTAGAACATGATGTGCTGCATATTAAAATATTGGATTATATAGATAATTACCAGGTATGTAAATATGAAACCGGAATTTTTTAATAGAAAATACACATTTATTGCACGAAAATGATAAAAAATATATTATTCGAAGTATTGCCCATCGCTAGCTATACATTTTTCCCACCTGTCTGACAATTTGTGGATGCCACGCCAAAAAAATTGTTGCTCTTTTGAGCTAAACCAGTCATCTAGCCATTTTCGTACATCTTTGTAAGAAGTGAAGCGCTACTGAGCAAGTGCGTGTCCCATCGATGCAAATAAGTAGTAATCGGACGGAGCCAAGTCTGATGAGTAAGCCGCATTCAAAAGTATTTCCCAACCAAACGCCTCAATCGTTTCCTTGACCAGCTTTGCTGTGTGTGATGGTGCATTATCATAAAGCAAAATCACTTTGTGTTGCCTTTTTTGATATTCCGGTCGTTTTTCGCGCAAAGCTTGATTCAAATTGATCATTTGTTGTCGGTAGCGTTTAGTATTAACGGTTTCGCCAGGTTTTAGCAGCTCATAATAGATCACACCTTTCTGATCCCACCAAACACAGAGCATTGTCTTCCGTCCATAGCAATTTGGCCTTGCAGTCGAAGTCGATGGTTCGCCTGGAGTTACCTATGATCTTTTACGCTTAGGATTCTTAAAATATATCCACTTTTCATCGCCAGTCACAATTCGATGGAGAAATGACTTTCTTTTGACAAGGAAATGGCGTCAATAATGCGGTCTGACGGCAACTACATTGACAGCTATGGCCATCTATTGGTAAATTCCGGTTTCATATTTACATACCTGGTAGATACCTATGAAAAATCTAAAAGACGCATATAAATAAGAGAATAATATTAATTATTTTTTGTTCAAGCAAATATCTTTTTTAATAATATATAGTGGAATGTTCATTCTCTGATACTCATCATTCGAACGTTAATTCTTTCTAACGTAGATATCCATACATATAAATAAAGTCATTTCTTCAATTATATTAATGTATTATTATACATATATCGGTATTATTCGTAGTACTTCAGATACAGTCTTTTTCACCCGGAAGCTTTGCGCGAATGAATATACGAATGATAAAGTAAAAAAAGAAAGTAATAATAAAGCTAAATCCGTTGTTCATGTTTATTTGAAATAGCATGAATTAAAAACAATCGCATAAAGTAATAGTGTGGCTTGGCTAGTTTAATAATGCAGTAAAGTCTCTACGCTGTTGATTCAACTGACTTGCTTCGTATATAGAGAAACTTTGAAATATAAAGCTTCATGTTTAATAGCGCAAGGTATATTCATACATCGTACGTTATGCGCTCCCAGTTTGTGCTCTTTAAATCAAATGATTTTGCCCGTACCTTTTGCTAAAAGCATTTACCTTTGGTTATTATCCATATAACCCATTACGCCGACGAGAGTCGCTATGCATGTTGCGAAATGTAATAATTGGAGAATGTGTAAAGATAAAAGCATTTTGCCGCGTGATCGTTACGCGAGATTCCACCTATCGTAGGAAATTACTCCGGCTGCTACACTCCCTAATAATGGCCATAAAATCACTACATATTACATTTTGTTTGTTAAATTGACAACTCTCTGCATAAAAATTTCGTCATAATCTTTATATACACTAGCATAGTATGAGCGTGTAGTATGAGCTTCTCAGAAGTCGAATTATAAATCATTTGATCCACTTTTCGTAAATTTCTTTATTTATATTATTATAAAAAAAATTCAAAATTAAACCAGTAAAAATATTTAAATTAAATCAAATAAAAGAAATCCCATTTTCGGTTAAAACGGATCTTTAGTGCTTAAATATTTCGGTGTGAATTTATTATATATAAATTTATATATATTATATATGTACAATTCTGCAAACGGCACGCTGAAATATTGTTCAGTCTTGAAACGCTACCGTACATTTCTTAATTTTAGCATCAGAACATACTAATTTGGAATTTCATCGATTTTCTTATTTTCTATTTAAAGTCGATTAATCTAGGCTTTGCCTCGCATTTTTCGTCCTGTAACGTTGTTAAACTGTCAGTAATGCCGCTTATCGAAGGAGTTTTGTCAAGAACGCAAAAGCGGCCCTCGTGAAACAAGAAACACCGTGCATGGCATCGCGACCGAGTCGCATCGAAAAGTTGCGAAGAAGTTTTCATTCGGAAACTTTTCCATTGCACCCGCCCTCGCACGCTCTCTCTGTATGTACGTGTTTCAACTCGATTATAAAATAACGTCGCGCCTCGTTGCTTCTCCCCACCAATTGAAAAACGACGAGCACGTAACGCAGAAATATGCTTGCAGAGTGCAATCGCGTTCGATAACTCGTCCAACGCAGCCTGGCTTATACTTGTTGTCATAAACACGATGTATTCTCGTCAGGGTTTTATTGAAAAAGTAAAAGAAAACATATAACAAAAATAAATCGATTTACATAAAGAAAGACAATGTTTCCATAGTTATTGTTCTAGTTTTTATTTTACGACATTTCTTGTCATAAATATAAAAAATACAAGTAGAAGATTAATGATATAAGACATTTATCTTTTGAAGAGATTTCGGTAAATCCGCTTTCATATATTATTTAAAAAAGTTGTTTGATTTTTCAAAACTATATCCTTATTAATGAGACTATTTTCGAGTTAACATGCAATGCAGATAAAAGAATTCGTGTAAATTCTTAAATAAATAACAATAAAACCGAGGTGACTTTAAACTTGCATGATGATATTATTGTTTAAAAAAGCCATTTTAATAAAACTAAATATAAGTGATTAATCGATATTAATTCACTAGAGGGATGCTAGCAACTCGATATTTCACTCTAATTATAATTAAAGCGTAACGTACGTCACACTATTGTCTAACAGTTCGTTAAGATTCCTATTGCGCCTACGACGGCTTTTCAATGTCAACTATAGGCATTCACTACATGTTCATGCGGCAAGATAACGGGACAGCGACAGGAAGACAGGCGCGTTACGTACGTAAGAGAATAGCTGGAAAGGGAAATACGCTCAATTATAAACGAGGAGTGATATAGACCTAGCGGCATGTAGGCCCGCCCCTGGGATTACAATTTAGATGAGAGGATTTCACGGAGAACGAAGAACAGTGGAGACTCACAAATAATCGTACTGCTCGCTCCACATATTCCTTTCTTCCTGCCTGTATGAGCGATACACATGTCCACCTAAAATTCTTCTGACACTGTCCTAGCCAATCGACCTCTCTTATATATCATGTCTCGCATCTCGCAAAAAAGATCTATTAGATCAACGCCGGACATTTCAAAAAGCTGAAGCCGAAGCGGAAAAAAGAATAATGTAAAAGCAATATTATGTAATGCAATGGAAGTAACGTGAATCCAAAATGGATCGAAAGCAAAGACCTGCTGAGAATTTGAAACGTTTCGATCCTCACGTCCATCACGATTCGCACGATTTTCGGATAATATATAAGCATGTATTCGTAAATTTTGTAACACATTGTAGAGATTAACCCGAAATACTTGGCATATTTTCGATTCAATATTATCTAAATTTTTCGATAAAGAGTACGGTCTCAAATTCTCATCACACTTCAGCGTGGAATTCTTTTCTCAGTATCTTGATTGCACGTAGCTAGCAGTCTACATTTCTGCAAAAATTTTCCCTTAAAGAATCTTAGAAATCCTCAAATTGAGAAAAGACGAGCAGTAGTAAACATAAATTCAACGAGCAAATAAAGTTTCACGATGCTTTCAAGCATAAAATAATAATTTTCTGTGCGGAAGATGTTTAATGAAACAAAACGATATACTTGATTTCACGAGCAAACCGCTTGAAAACAATAACGAACGTAAACCGTAATTAGATATAGGAGGCTCGCAATGCAAGCCTACCCGTAAATCACAATTAACGCGGAGAGTGACAACGCGAACCGAAGTCACAACCAAGCAATCGGGTTACTACTCCATTAACGTACAATCAGACACTCCGTTGCTTGGAAAATACGAGTGCTCTCACAATTCGACGAGAACGGTAAAATCGATGTTCATTTGCTACTGTAGGATAAAACAGCAACGTGGTTTTCTTTTAAATACCTGTGTCTGTGTATTCTGTAATTTTTAACGACAGTGTCAGTACTGTTATATTTCTCATTGTGCATGCATTTTATATATATATATATATGTATATATATATATATATAATGGTAAAAAAGCAACAAAAAATATAACGATAACGAATTGAAGTTAAGAGTTATAAAATACAGACACTGAAGAACACTGGAAATGCAAGTGTATAAAAAGTGACTTTAATAGATGGGTGATTAGTTTCCCATGGAAAAATAACATGCACATACAAATGTGGATTTACTAGTACAGTACCTATCATTTTTACAAGAAAAATTAAATAACACATATATTGAAGTTATTCTTTACACACTTGGATTTGCAATGAAATCACTCGATTGTTTGCTCCTTTCGCCAGAATTCTTATATGTTTTCTCACGCTCACGATCTAAACAAGAAACTAAATAGTACGACGTCAATCAAACAATACCGATATGATAAAATCACGCCGCGCCGCCTTAGAAAAATTGCTGTAACAAAACACTCAAAGTCTTTAAATTCATATTAAATCAAACAGACTTCTACGATTATTTATCATCGTATTTGCATTCAATCGGATTTTATTCTCAATTGAGCGCGATACCGTTCTTACGTATATTGGTGCAAATTAATGAATTAACGAAAACACGAAGAGAAGACAGGATTGTGTAATAGCATACCAGCGTATATGCATACGATGGCATAACGAGAGGTGCTCGATGGGACGATTGAAAGCCTAGAAATTAACGAAACGACTAGCAAACTGCGCTCGAATTTGCATTAACGAGATTAAATCCGCAAAGTACTCACGCCATTTATATCTCGTCACTCACGCCGTTTTATCTCTCACTCGAATGGCAGACCGCATATGAAAAAAAGATATACGTCCGGCGTGCCAATGTTCTCGATATTTCATCGTATATGCATAATTTCGATGTTTTTTTAATGCCCGATGCGTATTGGCGAGTTCCCATAAATTCTCTCGACAATCATTGAGAGCAGCGGAATGGAATGGTTAGATATTTCATGAAATAATAAAATATACAGATTGTGTACACTTGAGTATAATCCTCAAAAATGCAAAGAACCCAATCGGACATACAGATCTTAATCGGTATTATCGCGATGAAAGGAAAACTCGAAAAACTGCAGGGAGTTACGTGAAAATCCGTACATACAGAACAAAGGGACACTTATACTACTCGAGATCAAACCGGTAGAAGCGACGAACTATGGCTGCAGTCACTTTAAACCGATTCCTTTTGTCTCTTTATCTGGCTCTTTATCCCTCTTTTCTCTCGAAAGTACGAATATCGCGGTAGAGCGAACGAATACATTCTTAGCGTTTACGATAAAGGTGCATTTCTTTTTTACGTGGCACGAGATATTTTTTTCTCAATATTTTTTTAAATATTATACCATACATCATTTCTTAAATTATAATATGACATGAAATTTTCCATGCAATATAACGTGTGTGTGACGCCTGCTAGCATATAATATTAATAGTCTATATAGTATGTAGAATTATTAGCATGTATGATGTGCTGTAGTATGTTATTAACGCGTTACGCGATATTAAACATTTATAATATAAGCACACAGGATGCTGTAAATGTTCATCAAACTGATAGTAATGCAACATTGAATTATATAAACGTGAATCTTATTATCCTTATATATCTTTTACAATTATGAATTTGTTGAGGAATTTAGAATGAGCGTTTCGTTTAAAATGTAAAACTTTCAAAATTATAAAGTTATCTAACGTTGGAAAAGTGAATTAAACTTTATGAATTGGAAGTTTAATTCGAAGAAACTTTAATTTCAGTTGATTTTAAACGAGCCTTATTTTAACTGAAACGTTTAATTTAATTGTTAACGTTGAAAATTCTTTCGTTAGAGATGCACATTTATACATATTTAACATAAAATATTTCACATAAAATAGTTCATGCATATTAACGTATTCAATAGCAATATATGTTTTTTACGTAATCTATTGCATGTAACGCACATGCGCGACGCAAAGCGTTTTAATATTAATCCAGTTTTTCTCGCGTATAACGAAGCTAAACTTCTTTATAATTTCATATTCGCCACCGATTTTCCGCAATGTTCCATCTACCGATATATAATATGTAATAGTATGATGTAAAAAAATCGATTGCATTAAGAAAAAACGTTTCCGCGAGCTTTAAAAAAAAGAAGGTCATTTCGAGATAAGGTAACTGTTTCGATAGCGCTTGCAATATTCGACCGACGCACGTACAATATCGTGAGAAAGGTTGAATTTCGTATAGATAATAGTATTTCTCATACCGTCGCTACAGTACGTTATATGTACTAGGCTAAACACCATGTGACTCGCGGCCATAAATTACTAATCGGCTCGATATTCTTTCAGCAATTCCTGGATCGCCGTTTCCTTTTACCATAGACACGTTTACGATGCTTACATTCAAGCGTGATCTCATATCGAAGAGAGTATACGTCATATACGAATTTTCCGATATTTCTCGATAATATGTTTTACTCATGTGAAAAGTCGGAAGAATGTCACTCTCAGAGAAACCCATTACTCCGGAAAATTTCGTGCTTCCATTCGAAAAGCACAAGCCCTTAATATTCCAATGGTACTCGCGTTTATCTGTCGAAATAATTATTTTAGCAAAGATATATTTTCACAACAGCTCTCGTCTAGATATTTCACGTGATAAACTTTCACGAGCGTTATAATCGAGCTTCCATTCCCTCTCGCTGGACAATTTCAAGTAAAATTCAAATTCATCTGTCCTACATAAAGGTAGTAGGATTATAAACAAATAATCGCTCGGGAGGATGTCGAAAAGCTGGCAAATGGTTACACGTTCTAGCAATCGGTTTGTTAGAGGCGAAGCGGAGCGCACTTGGAAAATCGATTATCAACGAAATAGGTCATACCAAGCCACGTTCATCAATTCGTAATCAACGTATGCCGAAAATTCTGTCTCGCCCCATCGCGTCGCAGTCGCGCGTGAAAGAGTAATGCATCACGAGCATCATATAGAACGACTTTGTATAATTCCAATGACATTGCGACAATTCATTGTGCGGTTTCATCTTGAATTTTTGCCGCCAGAATTAGTAACGAATATCGATTACCTCCAATCGTTATGCACTTGGGCAATCTCGCGGGGGAAAATATTCCTCTAACATCTCGTAATAGTGCACGTTATCATGAGAAACGTGCATTTATGGTTTCATCGAAATTAATCCTATATGCCGCGAGATAAATCTGTCGTATTTTCCGTTTTAACAAGCGGCGAATCGGTTTGAACCAAGTTACATCATACATCGCATATGCAATATCCATCATATTCTGCACTGTTACAGTTGTTTATATAAATATCTGCAGAGATTTCTATTTAAAATAAAATGTTGGCTTTTGACGAATTAGAGTTGAATGTGTGTATGTGTTTTACATCAGTGAAAGTACATAAAAGTTATTGACTTCAATTTGGCATTAATTATTATTAAAAATGAAAAGACTATCAAATTATGTAAAATTAAAATAATTACTATATATTGTATATATATAATTTCAAATATTATATTAAAAGTTGAATTGCATTTTCTCATTATAAAACGCGCTATTTTACGCGAATCTTGCAGCGCTTCTCTTCTACTATGAATTTTTATAATGCTTCTGGCCAAAAAAGATATTCAATTTAAATTAAAACATCGTACAGTAAAGGATGCGGCAGTATACCCTTTACGGGTCAGATCTCATTTCAGCGAGCACTGACCCCACAGGAAAATTCTCCACGAAATATTTTTACGAATATTCTCGAAGTTGATTTTGCAGAACCGAACTGGGCATTCTCGATATGCACTTCGCTTCAACGGAATTTCGTTCGCGCACAAAGCCAGAGCGTTTCTCTTTCTCCTCTGCCCTTGAAAGTAGGTTTTTATTCCATCCTTTTATACGCACGGTCTAGGAAGGGATGAGCTTTCCGATAAAGGATCGGTACACTCCGACGAGATTGCGTCCCATCGAATACGAGTATTACGAAACGCGCTTTATCGCGATCAAGAGCCGCATGTCGACTGAAACTAATTTGCGCGAATAGGTACAACACGCTTCTCTCGTACACGCGCGGCGGAAAAATCTGATCCTCCTTAAATCGATATGAAATACAACCGATCATCGTATACATAAAAAGTATTTAAAAAAACAGAGAGAGAGAGAGAGAGAGAGAGAGAAATATCGATAGTACGAGGCGCCAGAATTCTGTTAGAATTTCGTTTTCACCCTACAGTCGAGATTTGCTGAAGAGAGAAGTAGTGACCTCCATTTCTACAGATCTCACATCTCACGTTTATGTGATCCGCTCTGTGCGTTTATGTTTGCACACATGCACGCACACAATTCCACTCGAGCTATCGCGAGAGCGCACTGTTATACGTTCCAATAACGATACGACGGCCGTAATACATCCTCGTGATTGCGCTCGCGACAGGCATGCATTTTATGCGGCGCATGAGCTTCGAGCTATCATTTTTACGTCAGTCGTATATTTGCGCGCCCGCATTATCCGCCGGGCAAGTGGATGGAATAAAATTCCGTTCGGGCCCTGATCGCAATTTCCTCCTTTTTCCCCGGCAAATTCCACGAGGATATATTTCTTGGTGCGAACAGAGCGTTACGAACCGCCGCGCCTGACCTCGGCGAAAACTTCGGACTTGCCAACGATGATCTCGAATCGACTTTCGGCGCTGCATACGAACACGATATAAAGGATACTGAGCAGCACGATCAACTTTACAATTGCGACTGGATCCCTTTTATCGGCTGCCCGTGTCGCTTATATTAAAGCACCTCTCGAAGTGCTCGCTATCGAAAAACGATATACGGGGGGAAAAAATGAAATAAAAAAAGGTATCTCGCAATTTCGTCATAATATCTTTTCCGATAGGTATTTGTGTCCACGCCCTCAGATCTTTCGTGTGTTCGTGAAGAATGACGGAGCATGAATGTTGATGCAATTAACGAACGCGAATCTTTTCATTTTCGGTACACTTGACGGAGATATGATCCCGGCTTGATGGGAGCTATTGACAAACGCGGAATGACGAGGGATTAGGTAATCGATCAATGTCATCAACATGCCCGAATTCCGGGTGGCTTTTTAGCAATGAAGTTGCTCGGAGTGGCAACGTGAATCGAGTTGTATATAGAGAATTTTTATAACGAGTATACTCGTATATACCATATATAAATTGCAATAATTATATTATAAATTGCAATAACTATAGATACATAATTGTGAAAATATTTTATATCGTAAGCTTCCAATTTTTTATATTGTGTAATAAATGTCTGTATAATTCAATTAAGCATCTTTCAGGCCATCTAAAATACCTCTTAAAATATAAAATCCATTTAAAGTCTAAGCTATTACGAGAATTAATTCGTCAAAAGGTTTTAATTTCTCCGTTTAAATTCTAAAATTAAATACTTGCTATTATTCTATACATATAAGTATCGATCCGAGAAAAATCAACTTACATATTAAACGCGCACTAGTGAAAAATTTGTCACATTATATATATTATATATAAAATTCATAGAATATTTTATTCCAAAACATTGAGAAAAATCATAAAGAATCATAAAAACATATTTGCAGTATGTTAAAATAATAATAAATCAAAAGCAAATTCCTCAACTGGATGTGAATAAAGAGGTATCATTTAATAAAGCTATAATGGTACTTGTAGCTGACGCATTGAAACTAGCAGAACCGATCGAATGTCCTATTCAAAGGGCTAATATCGTATATCAGCATGAAACGAACAAAGCTGCCGGGTCGCCATGTCAAATCACAGAGAATATTACGCCTTTCACGAGTGATGCGCATTCGTATTAGCGAATTAGAATGTTAGTTTGAAGTTGAGGCTGATGTACCCGCGAATCTCAGCCTGGAAGTTTATGCCAGCAAATTCCGACATAGTTGCTGATGTACCCGCGAATCTCAGCCTGGAAGTTTATGCCAGCAAATTCCGACGGATTGTAGTTTGACGTGTCTTATAATTGCATGAGTTCGTGCACTCTCAGTAATTAAAGTGCGACGTTAATGAACATTTAATAATGCACACAGCATAAAATATTAATGCAAAAATTCTTAAAATATATGTTTAAAACAACCATGATAACATCCTAGAGAAAGTAATAAGTATTATAATATTAGAAAAAAATGAAAAAGGACATTTTGATACCTTTTTAAGCAATATAACAAATAATTAAAGACAGAAAAAGAATGAAAATTAATTTATTTTTTTAAATATACGCTCATGTTTTAAAAAGTAACAATAAAATGTTATATAAAAACTATTCTGTTCTTTTAATTTCAAATAAATAAATTGAGAATAATAGAAAATATAGCTAGTAACACGAACAAATGCATTTCCCTTTTGGAACAAATTTATTTTAAGATATTATTGTCACACAATACATCAGGTATTTAAAAGTGTAATTATTTAGCTTTTCACAAAGCAACTGATACATAAAATAAAGGATAAACATCGATGTGTTAAGTTGCAAGTATTAAGTATTAAACATCAACGACTACCAATTCCATTAAACAATCGAAGGTTTCTCTAACGCCCATACTTTATAGATGCAACTCGTGCAACCCATTGCACGGATTATAAAGGAAATGAAACCACGTTTAATTTTGCATGACTTGACTCACGCTGGCCTTCCTACCGCGCTGTTGAAGGTAACCAACAAATGGACGCAGCCGTAACAAGATGAGGTCGTTTAGAGAACAGACATATACATATGTACTTGTGTGTAACTAGCGAACTTGTGGAATACGTTAACGCTATGCATGATGTAGTCCATTTGAATAGCAAACTTATCACACTTTTTAAATAATCGTCTAAATAACTATTATAGTATTTAAGCAATTGTTATATAATTGAAATCACATAATCGAAGCCAGTAGTTTCCAATAAAGAATCATAATATGTAATAGTCCTTAAGTCAATATTCTGGTCGAATCTTATATTTAAGACTGAAGTACAATCTTAATCAAGATATCATAAACCACTCAGACAGCTGTATTAGTGACATTCATAAAAAAACCATTTAATTTTAAGATATTAAAGTATTTTATTCTTGTTTCCATTTAAAAAAAAATGTTTTAGTAGTAACTTAAAGATGTTTTAGTTTTAAACTTTTTCAATAAAAAGACACTATGTGTTTAGATTTAAAACACTAAAACGTTTAAAATTGAAATATCTTTTATTATTAAACGTTTGTTTCGCAAAGATATTTTAAATGTAAACATTTTAAACACTGCACTTTTTACAATAAACTCAAGATATTACTTAAGACAATCTTAAAATAAAAATGGACTGAATACCACTCTCAGTATTTTATCAATATATATCTTCAAAAAAATATTTTTCCACGTACAATTGTCGTTGCAAACAAGGAGATGTGTTTATGAAGTAACTAAATTATCGTACAACAAGCCAATAATTATTGGACGATTAGCCAATCTCACACGTTGTAATTATTTATAAGGGAACGGGAAGCCAGACAATTCGCGCGTGGCGCACTCACTCTAATTAGATCGGATTAAATCTAGCCCGATTATGTTCGTTAGTTACGGCGAAACCACAGTTAGGTGTCCAAACCGATACTGCTGTAAGCTGAAACGGGACCAATGATTCTTGGGACGCAGCCGGAGTCGTTTCTCATTAGCGGCAAAGCTTGAAAGAAAAGAGAAGAAAAAGCGGAGATTGATTCTTTCAAGAAGACTGAGTGCAGACCCTTTGCTTCGTTCATCGAATGGAGACCTCAGACCTGTGACTTGAACGCTAGCTCGTTGTGAGGAGGATAAAAGAGGCCCTAGGAAGGGTGCGAGGGTTAAAACGGCCTTTCAATACGAAAGGGAAGTAACTTAGGTGTCTGTTCACACTATTCACTAGCGAGGGACTCTCGTGAAATATAAACTACGCAATAGATACGTAATTATCTCTACACATTGAAAGCAGGTTAAACATCAATTTATTCCACCGAAATTTCGTTTGGATAAAAATGCATTCGAGTTATGAAAGTGTAAAAATTGATATTATTAATCAATTAATTTTATCAATGACGTCAAATTCACCCTTTTGGCACAAATACAATGATATTGTAACACACAGAATATATCCATATTTATAAACGTGATCCAGTGTTCCACCAACACTTCGCTTTTCTAAATGCATATACTAAACCAAATCTTTATCTTATAATAATTCATCTTTGACGCTTCTTAATATGCCTTTATAAGTTTACCATTTTAATTAAAGAGATACGCAATATTCGAAAAAGTATTGTAAATACAATTTTACGAAAACCTCTATAGATGGATTAATAAATTACTGAATTAATAAATAATTTCTTTAAAAATATAATTTTTTTAAATAACTTCTTCTGACACATTAAACAATATATGTATTATTATTATATAATATTATACATGTAATATTATACATATAATATTATACATGTAATATTATACATGTAATATTATATATAATATAATATTATACATGTAATGTAATATACATATTATTTTCCGATACATTACGTATATATATTCAGATTTCTTTACTTAAACATTAAATCCGGAAAAATTTATTCTTACGAATTCTTACGATTATTCTCTCTTCTATTCTGGCAACTGTTCACTTTTGCATTCGAATGGCTGCGCAAATATATTTCATATAGTATATGGAAACAAAACGGCATCGGTACAATTGAGAAATATGTTACAATGTTATATCTATTGCGTAAGACAAAAATAGAGTTTTATGCCTCGTGAAATGAATTTCCGTGCAATGTGGCTTGTACGCCATGCACGTCGTGCCTTCCTGTGCCGTTACCTTCGTACGTGTCGAAGAAATCGTACAAAACCAATGATCTCAACTCCTTATGGATGGAGAAAACGACTTAACCGATATCTTCGAAGGATATCTTTATCACTATCATTGATAGCATCTCATAAACGTTCAGACTAATGTCTCGATCATGTACTATGCGAAAATCAAATTCAAGCAATCAATCATGTCTTTCAATAAAATTAAATAATTATTACTCATTTAGAAATAGAACTAAGAAAGTTTAATAGCTGTGTATTTAATCTAAGACATTGAATATATGTAAATATCGAAAAATCAACAAAACATCAAAAGAAATTCTACCAAACAAAAATGCTGTGGCCAACATAAAATTTATTATTTAGTAGATATGGTAATTGAAAAATGATCAAAAACTGTAACTTTCCTAAATTTTCAAGAAACGATATATCCAGAGTTGGAAAATTAATGAGAGACAATACGACCATAATTTATCTCGTTCGCGAGTTTAACATTATTTATTGTTGATGAAGCTTTATGCGTTTCGTGTCCCTGTTCGCCAGTAAACTTTGGTATCCTCGTCGCGCATTGGAGAAACGAGAAACGGAAGATAGTGGCAACGATGGCGACGACGGTAGTGGTTTTCCGTGGATCGATGACGGTGACCCGACAAGGAAGACTCCAGAGGAAAATGAAACGCTACGATAAGGGCGTAAGATCCGGAGAAAGGAGAAGCACAAGGCACGAATAAAGAATGTAAAGCGCTGCGTGTCAAGTCAACGTTTGCGTCTACGTGACGTTAGATCGAATCGCGAATGTATAGAATATTCGTAGATTTCCAACTGTTTTCTTTTTGTTCCTTATACGAACTTTTTGAACAATTCTGCACGAGTTATTCCCTATAGATTTTTGACAAAGTATAACTTTCTCGTTGAACTAACAGAAACGTGCAAATATAAAAGATATATGCGCTTTTCGTAAAAACCAAATCAGACAAAAACCAAAAAAACAAAAGAAAAAAGAACAAATAGAAAAAGGAATAAAATAATAAATATCTTCTTATATATCTTAATGCAAAAAATAGTTCCAAGGGTCGAATTATGAATATAATTTAATACTAAATTTTTCGCACACAGATTTTTTTTTTTATTTGTAGGAAACGTATTGCACTCTTACAGTATAGGTATAGTACACGTATAAAGCTATATCTATTTAAAATTCTACAAATGTAAAGTATATATATTTAATATTAAATAAAGAAAACGTTTTTTCGCTTAAATCCATTTGTATATTCTTAATTATGTAAAACTTTGTTAACGTCTATTTTATCTCTCGAGAGCCTTACAAATATCTCGATGTTTGCATAAAAGGGCCAATCCTTGATTCGAAAAAATTCGTAATTGAGAAAGTGTGTACCTAGTTACGTTTTGCATATACATGCCAGCACGTATCGGGATATCGAGTGGGTCGACAGGTGGATCCAGGTATACGAAAGGTATACGCGCGCGAGAAAACGTGTCTGCCCAAGGTCGACAGGATGATCTCGCTTCGTGAAAAAGGATCATTTCGAATTCCTAACACGCTGTCTCATATCCGTGGATTGTCGAAATTGCCATCCCGACGTTCCCATCTCGTTCGTTTTACCCATCTCTCCGGTAATTATAAATAGTATTTTAAATTGCTCAACATTAAGCTTCTATTGAAAATTTTGCTTCATTCATTCGCGTCATATTCACAATATGCAACATCAGTCTGGCCCGATTTTCCCGCAATGTTTTAAAATGCACCATTAATAATCGGTTGCAAGGGATGATTTGATACAATTCGATATTTTGAAAGATTCTATCATTACCCTTTTGATATTCGATATTTGCACCGAAACTTTTTAAGTTTCTTTGAGTTTCCGTATCGTAACATATCGGATCTAAAATCGATATCAAATAATTCAATACAAAGGCTTTGTTTCCAAAATTCACTATCAGCTTATCAACAGTCAGCACTGAAAGCTATAGCTGATATTATGTGCACTAAGGTTTTCAGCACCGGCAGCGAATTTTGAAATATACAGCCCCGAAGAAGAAGTAGAAGAACTAGAAAAACGACAAGGAATGTGCGGAGGAGCACAGACTTTTGATATTTCGTATCGAATCATTTCCAATCAATATATCGCCGTATTGACACTGCGCATATCCATATCAATACGAAATATGGATATAAAATATCAAAATGTGCTCCTTCGCACATTTCTAGTAGCAAATGATAACTATTTTAATATATACATATAGTACTTATATAAAAAGAATTATAACTCATATAATAATCCCTGCTTTATATTATAGGTATATGTACATTACGTAACTTTCAAGTTATGACGTAATTTACATCGATAAGCCGAAAGAGAGAGAAAGAGAGGAGGCAGGAGAAAAAAGTAGAGAGAAAACGCTTTAAATTTTTCCCTCGATGTTCCAGCAAATAAACGAGTTCATTACAGCCAGTCTTATTAACTGCATGTACGAAGAGAGTAAATACCTGCAGGCGATAAATAAAACAAAGAAGAGCTTCTTCTAGAGAGCCTCCGTGTAAGGGATTACCTCCATGGCAGGCGTGCACGTATGGCTGCAATTATCGTTACCCTTAATCGAATTCAGCACGTACCATTCTATGTCAATCGTATCGACAGCTCAGCTGCTCAGGAATACAACGAGAATTTCTGCGGGAGGTACAAATACAGTATGTGTAACAACGACACAAATTCGAGCAAATTAATTGCGCTTAGAAATACAAGAGACGAACGGGATAATGAACACACACCCGATAACTTATAATTATATATAGTGGTACAATTTCGAGTTTCTGGCGAATGCGGCTTTCGCGGCGACTTAGGCTAATGCGGCACTTTTGGAGATTATTAAAATAAACTGCATGCGCTAAGAGCCAGAGAATCGACGGAAGAAGTTTTAATTAACCGCACAGCCCTGCGCGCGTATATGGAAGTAACTCATCCTTGAACTTGGGAGTATCTATAACTTTTAATTTTCTACATGTTCAAAATTATTTAGCGAGTACGTGCAGAGGAAAAAATGCAAAAGAAAAAGATTTTCTGCATATTGCATACACGAATACAGAATTTTTCTCTCTTTCACTTCCGCCTACTCTAATAAGTATGAAAAATCAATCATTTTTACTTTATTTTACTCCATATTATTAACTTATTTATTAAATATTTATTAAATATTTTACACTGAGTGTTGCCGGCCAAGATATTATAATATAGCTCAGTTTTGAGTAAAACTTGTAACATCTCAATTAAGCTTAAAATTACACATTAAAGTCACTTGAAATGTGACTTTAACCGTGTATAATTTTAACATTTATTTAGTTTCTGAAATTCAATATACCAGAACATTTGAAAATGTCAGTATCAATAATTGCTAAATCCTTTAATAAACATTGAAACGATCGATTCTCTCCTTTGTTTTGCTTTCCGTTATCTATTATTGAGAAAATTCTAGAGTAATCATCGTTGTCTCGAAAAGAAATATAGAATTTCTAAGCATTGTAACATACTTACAACTTAGAAATTCAAGCAAATGTAGCGAATGCTCATACGCAAACATGCTATATTTTCTCAAGACGCCTGGCACGTTTTGAACACACATTGCAGTCGCGAGGATGCCTTTTCATTAAAGTGTATAATCTTCAGGATGACAGACAGTCTCTAGAGATACAACCAGGCAACATGCAAAATCCGGCTTACATATCTGTCGTACATGTCGTAGGAAAGAGGAGGAGAGACGAGCGGTATGTGCTCGTTAGTACTTCCAGAATATCCGGATATTAGTGGATCGCATTGCTCATTAAATTCGAGGGCCTATCCAATTTATCATGCGCTACAAATCAAAATGGTAATTTGCGAGAATAATTTTCTCTTCATATGAGAAGCGCGTAAATTCTCGCGTCAGTTTACACATTAATTAATATAGCAATTAACTGATTTTTGTGTGTGTATATATATATATATATATATATATATGAGATTAGGTTACAACAATATTATATCATAGAATATTTCTTTGGTAAGTTTGAAATACCTATATCTTTCTGTTAATTAAGTTATCACCTTCTGCAATTTCCAATTGTACATGTATTTATAGTCCAATATTATATTTTTTATTTAAAAATAACACTCCATTCTCTCTCTCTCTCTCTCTCTCCTCTTTCTCTTTCTCTTAAAAAGATTATTTAAAATTAAATAAAAATTACGGTATGCTGTTTATTAGCATTAGGTTTAATTTATAAACAATTAAATTTTGTACGATTTAATTAATAATTGGACAAGTTATTTTGATAAGAAAAATATCAAAACATCTGTATAAGAAAATATTTTTTATAAATATACAAAATTTTCTAAGTGTATAAAGCTGCGCAAGTGTTTTTTGAGGTTTTAAGATCGGTAAAAACATAAAGAGATAACTCAATCTAAAAAAAATTTAATTACATTGTGTCCTTTAATTATGCGTAATAATTTGTTTACTACCACATTTTGAAGTGAGTGATCTTGGAATTTTTAAATTAAAACAGCATATGCGTACGAAGAGAATTAATATAAAAATGACTTCCTTAGCAAGTCGATAGAACATAAGCGATATCATCCCACCTGTGTGTCATGGCAGAATCCGCTTCTCGTCCTACAGGAAGCGAGCGAACTGTTTCTGGAATACTATGTTTGCTTTAATCCCATCCTCCCCCCACACATACAACTTGAATGTGGTATATAAAAGCCTTTTATCTATCGTAACTCTCGAACCATATAACATGTGCGACCACGAAACCCCGTATGACCGTGTTTGTACAAGAGAACACAGAAAATCAACACAAGTTAATCAGGTTGGCCAGACCGAACACGCAAAAGCTCCAAGGGATGAAAAAACGGTGGGGGATTGTCTCCTCTATAATAATTATTATTATCCCTTCATCAAATACGATATCCTTCTATAATCTCTGTACTTCATTTACCTCCAAAACATTTCGTGAGCTGATATTAACGACAATGCACGTCAAAAGAATATTTGATTAGAAAAATTAAAATATATATCATAAAAGAGATTTTTTTGCGGGAAAAGCTGTTCGATGTTTCGCAATTTAATAATTCTGTGTCGCGCACGAAAATATTTCGTCCTTTTTTAATAATTTTATATTATTGTGATATACGACATATTTAATAATTGTTGTACAGTTTATTCATCGAGATAAAGTTCCTCAGCACTGTGTTATTTCCGAAAACTGGCAACCGTGTTTTAACAATGAGAAATCTAGACGTGGAATGTATACATCGAAGGATGACAAGGACGATATGTGGAGTACTTTACGTGACAATCTGACGGCAGGGAAATGCAATAGCACGCCTATATTACGAGTGCAGTGCGGGACGCGAGACGTGCTATGCATAGCAGACGGACGGTGTCGCGATGCGTTCTCCAACCTCCAACCAGATCGGTTGAGGGTAAAAGAGGAGAAGGGCAGGCGTTGTGTCGAGGCGGCCACAGCCGGCGCGGACTAATGTGTTTACAGATACGCCAATTGTAAACTAAACCGCAATGAGAGCTCGCTTCCACCTGCAGCCCATCAGCCTACCCTGCGCTGGCTCCTCCATTGCATCTCGCTGACGATACGGTTGGCATACACCGAACGTTCCCACTCTGTTAAGCTTCCGTTAAGCCCACTCTCTCACGCTTCGCCGCCGAATTCTTCCACTCGAGCAAGAGATGCGCATTTTGCCCAAAACAAATTTGTATGCGCCAGAGCCGGCCATTATTCTCGACTTGGATCGAGCAGCGCGCGAATAAACTTCCGCGCGTGTATTTACGGCGACCTCGATCTTTTTCACTATGTGGTGAGATCCTCGTCTCTCGTTGACAGCTATCGTCGATTACTCCAAGGGATTTGACGCGACCTTTTTCATCAGACCGGCCTCGTAATAAATTCCTCGTAGCAAATTCTTCGTAATAAATTCTTCGTTGATCATCACGAAACGCTTTTGTTAAACAATTAGCGCATTCACTACTATTGTATATGATATTAAATTGTTTCCGAAAGAGAGAAGAGCGCGAGGATTAACCAAACGGAAATGAAATCCCTCCCTTCCTCCTCCCATCGTGCAGCTTTTTTCATCGTCGTTGTATTTTCGTCGTTGCGAAACCGTTGACGAGGCATTTCGTGTGGAAATGGATCTCGTTGGAGCAGCACGTTTCAATAGTTTTAATGCCAGTTGCAGCTGCTAACTTGTACAATGCCCTGGGACAGCGGCTGAGAGAGCACTCACTTTGGCACAAACGGCTCGGCCACAAGTGCAACTTTTCTCTTGAATTTAATTCCGGTTGCTCGACGACTGCCACCGAACACGTCAAGTATCGAAGGATTTCAGCGCGCTTTTATGCAATTATTTGTAGGCAATAGGGAGTTTTTGCAATACCATTTATCCAGATACGGTGAACGCTAAGATCGCGTTATTATTTTCTTAACAACTGCAACCAAAAAAAATATTCTACCATTTAGCAGTTCCGTGTTAGTGTCAGAGAATTTTTCCATTTATATACGACCTCAAAAGGATACTCTACAAAGTCAAGAAATTTCGCATAACCATAAAGTGCTTAGAATTAAGGGGAAAGGATTTAGAATTGAAATCTTCTCAATGCTAGAAAAATGTCTTGCATGTACTGACATGCATGTGTATACTACAGTTATAGCACGTAAATAACAAACTTCTTTTAATAAATAATTGTGTCCCGCTAGTATTTTGTATATCCTCTTATTTTAAAAGGCTATTCGAGTTATTATAATGAAATTTTCTATAGAGAAATTTATTTTTGATCATAGTTCATGTGTGCTCATTTTTATAGATGAATATAATACACGCGCTTGATTCATGTAAGATTTTTTGCTTAGAAGAAGATTTTTTGCTGAGAGGAATTCCCCGCTTATCGGCAGAATATATTTTTTGTAGTGTAATTAAGAAAAGGATAACATGACTTTAGAGGTCACCGTATCTGGATTCACGTTATTGCAAAAACTTTCTAATAATGAACGACGACGCTTCAACAAACTGCACACAGTTAAAGAGGTTAGAAATAATTTTATTGAAAACAGTCAAGTTCGACTGCGATGTCGACCGAGTACCATTCCGGCAATTTGAAAAGAACAAAACTTCTTTGCGGTCCAATACGGTCGAAAATCCGACTGTGTTCGCAGCGATTTGACAGGCCGGCGCCGAGAATGTGGAAAATGCAATCCCTAGAAATTCTAATTAGAATCCGACACGCGTGGTACATAGTCAGTCTCGTTACATCGCGTATTTGAAGAGAACGAACCGAAGTTTCAATTTCACTCTCCAACTCGTCTCGTTCGACATCGTCGTTGTGTTACGAGAGCAGTTTCAAACTCGTTCGCCATAGCCGGTTCACTAAGTAAGATTCGCGAACGTTTTCTTTGAAAAACCGATCTACGAAGACGATGAATTAACAAAGAAGAACAATATCGTTACACTTCAACATCGACGAATCACGTCTTCGTTAAACAAGAAGATAATAATCACTTTCAACAGTGCAAACAGACGTTTTGAATAATTCGTCGTTTAACAATAATGAATTCAAAAATGACGAATAATCAAATTTGGATTTTTAACAAAAAAAAGTATGAGCTTTGTTAAGTCTTGTGACGTCAACGTATTGACTCTTAATTCTTGAAAGCAGTACAATGACACATTGTCGGGTAAAATTTTACGTAATCTCATGCATGTATTCTCCGGATACACGAAATCTCACTCTCAGAACACCAAATGGAAATCAACGAAGCGTAAGCAGGTAGACGACGAAATTTTCACATCCGCGCGTAACAGCGTCTGGGTCCGGACGCCGCAAGTAGTACGTTCTAATTTCTTCATAGCGGCTGCAGTATTTTCTGTTTATGCCGACTGCTTCTACGCGATGTGCAGCAAAATCGATATGTTCATGCCACTCCCTAGCAAAATACGGAGTCGGAATATCCCTCCGGTGCAGCGACGACACGTCACGTTGCGTTCACGCGATCGCGCTAAATGCAATCTGCCAACAATAAGGTATAACAGTACGCACCAGCGTAAACTAACAACACGTATTATAACAAAAGGATCAGATTTTAGATTTGTATGCGATTATAAAAACGTGCTTTATAATGAAATATGCGACCAAATCATGATTATTATTATTAATAATAATAATAAAATAATAAATAAATAAGTTATAGACTCCTTAAATTAAACGATAAGACAGAATTCGTAAATAAGGCCATAGGAGTCAACCTCTAGTTGTTAAAATTTCGAGAATTTATTACATCAAAATTATCATATAACTTCATATAACATTGAATTATTATTATTATTTTACTTCTCTAAACACTATGTTGCTAAAGTCTTTCTCGCCTTTTCTATCTTTTTAGTTTTAAAAAAAGCTATCACAAATTCTTGATATTTAAAAAAAAGAATATTATAGGAAAGCATAATATCTATATATACGTGTATTGAGTAGTTAAATATATACTTTACAATTTTCTCTTTCGCTTACTATCTATTACAAACCATAAAACGAACAGCAATAATGAAAAAGAGATAGGGTAAACTAGGGTATTATGGCCATACGGAAAAAATGGCCATAGGCCATAATTTCTCCAACAATTGATAAATAGTGCATTTTTATAGTCATTCTTAAAGATAATCAATATTTACAGTAGTTCATATGAGTACACTGTGTTCAAAATAACAATATTATAAATATTATCTAATATTTTTTCTTTCGACTATCTGCAAAGTTTTGTACGTGTCTGCTAAAAACTGTTATAATGTTTAATAAATTACAGATTAGCTGCCATAATCAACATTACATACACAATAAAGGTACGTAAATTGCAATGTGACCTATAATTAATACTTTTATTTTCACTATTTATTTATAAATACTATGGCTATCTTTCTAAATATCATGGCCATCTTTTCCCTAAAAATCAGATAAGATGGCCAATGCATACTTTGTAATATTTTGATAAAATTAAAGTTCTGTTAAGTATTTTCTCTTTAATTTCGATAGTATTTGTTACTACTTTAAGCTTTAGTGAAAGTAATTTCTCAAATATTGTTAAAAAGTAACAAGAATAAATGTATGTTTTTTGCATTTTAAAAAATTATGGCCATCATACCCGAGTTTATCCTATACGATATGCGACAAAAATCATAAACTGCAAGTAAACGGTTTAATTTTAAAATCCTATCGTATCAAGCAACGAGTATTAAGCAACAATCGACGCTCTTTAAAACAACTGTTAATTAATAATTACGAACAGAATTTGTCGGTCTCGCGCAATTCATTGCGATTGGACGGGTAAGGTTTGCTCCGATTTGGAGCGTATGCGTTATTGATCCAAACGCGAGTATATGGGACGTTCTCTTTGACATACGCTATGTAGATGTAAAACTACGTTCACGTTTCCTCCGCGTTTAATAACGCAAAACACGATCTCTGAAAACATTATGGCTAGATGGGAAGATAGAGATAGATGATCTCTCGTTACTTTACTGCAAACATCTGAGCAAAATGCATTCGCTAAAAAGGTAAAATTATCAGCATGTTTGCTTTTTGTTCATTTATAAATATGTCATAACGCAAATGTTTTCCTTGTGTCTCTCGATATTTCAATAAAGATCTAATTTAACAAATAATATATCATCGACATGCACCGCTGATTCAATCAATCGATAAGACAACAGTATTTTATTGGCTGTGATGTCGAATAAAATAAAATAAGCTTATAAATAATTATGACAAATTCACTTTGATGCCTCGAAATAAATTGATCATTCATATAATTAATATATGTTTGCGTAATTCGTGCAACATTAATTACTATTATATTAATTTAATCGAAAAATTCATATGAAGTAAATCTGCATTGTCATTATTTGGATACGTAATACTTACGCTAAGAGCGTATTTTAATCTCTTGCATAACTACTCAACATAATATACTCAACATAAAAAATATTAATTGCTTTACTATACTGAGAAAAAATATCCTAAATTTCAATAAATTTATTTGAATAGTACCAACTAAATATCTATTAAATATAAAAATATATTTATTTGATAGAAGAAACATCAATTAACAATCACTTCTTTTTATTAAATAAATATTTATTTATTGTAAGTAAATGTTTAGTTGGCAGTATTCAAATAAATATTTATTTAAATTTAGGCTATTTTTTTCTCGGTGTAAAAATAGCTATACAATGAATATAAATAGTAAAAAGCCCTTGGGACTGTCTAATACTTAATGAAATAACAAGCTTTAGTTCCATCTACCATGGAAATCTCTCATATTTACCAAGCATTTTCTTAAGACTAGGGGATCGTGAATTATCGTTTACCAAAGCGCGGTATTAACTCCGCTATATAGGAAAGAATACCATTCCAATTTACGATATTGACACTGAAATTATCTTCTATGGAAGAAATTGCTACAAATGTTTTTTCGGAAAAATTCAATTGAAAGAAATATTAGCGCTTATACGAGAAATTGGATTACTGTAAATAAATAGTAATAAATAAATATTATATATAATTCTCTCTTTATATTAATATATAGTAATATAATATGTAATGATATCAGTGAAAACATTTTTTAGAAAAAGAGAGAAGACGAGATTTCAATAAGTTGTTTTTTATAGAAAAACAAAAAAATGCAAAAATATATTCCTAATTAATTACGTTAAGTCATATTTTATACACAAACGTGAACTGTCATCGTCAGTCACGCCAATAAATCGATGTTGTCGTGATAAAATTCTACGGCGCTCGTCATCTTCAATCGATCATAGTCACGATTAGTGCTCATTACGCACAATTTCGCACGGACACGGTATAAAGAGAAACGATTAATGGTGAGCGGTGCGGGCGATGTAGCATAGCGTTCACCGTCGCGGCGAGTTTCAGACGTTCAAGTAATCGTACGCCGTGCTGCAAACACAGACACGACCGCTTGACGCGGCCGACGCAGCACAACAGTTACGAGTAAACGGCGAAAACGACCGTCCGTTTTGTCACGGGAGACAAACGGGCAAGAGGAAAAGCGCGAGCGGAGCGAGCTAGCACGCGGAGCTACGTCGTTGGAATAACGATGTCGAGATTGCGTCGAGCGATGAGCGTCCCAGGGCTTTTGCAGCTTGTCGTTATCGCGACGCGAGTTGAACATCAACGCTTTCGTTTTAACCCGATCGATCGACGTGCGTGTAATGAGATTACGACAGTACGCGCCGTTACAAGGCAACAAAACGAAAGATCTCAATCTCGAACTACCGACTGCTGATCCGATTATCCGGACGTTAACCGAGAAAAGCGGATAATTTTTGTTTAACGTTAGAATTAGAAAAAAATTGTCACATTCTGTTGCAATGCAATATACCTAACAAAAAAAAAAATAAAAATATTAAATTTATGAAATACTTATAATAAAATAGATCTGTCATTAATAGAAAAAAAGTAATACTACACTACTAAGAGAGAAACTGTACTAGATTTTAATAAATAATTATTTGTGTGTGAATAGTACTGATATGGAACATATATGGAAAATAAATATTTGCTAAATAAAAAGTAATAATAGTTGCATCAAATTAATAGTTTTTGTACCAAATAAATGTATGTTTATATTTAGTAAATATTCAATTAACATTATTCAGATAAATATTTATTAAACGATATTAAGTATCTTTATAAATCTTAACAATATTAAGATTCCCGGTCGAGGTAATATTTTTCGCAATAAATTTATTAACAATTTTTCAACATATTAATATCTTTATAATATGATGCCTGATTGTAGCATCAAATTATTAAAATTGCTTATCAATTTAATTCACGATTACTAAATATAGTTTAATTGCGTTTATAGTCCGGAAAAAACAATTCGGCGCGCATGTATATGGTATATATTATAGTAATTGAAGATTGAATTATTTAAGCAATGAAGATCCAGCTTCGACCGTTATAGGCACTTTAATTTCTAGTAAATATTTATTAAAATTTAGTACATTTTTCTCTCAGTGCATCAATATTGGAATCATTTATACGTAGTATATTTATGAATCAGGCTACGACATGAGTTACGTCAGTACGTATACAAAGCAAACTTCTTTTTAAATCGTATTTCATTTATTCTTCCAGCATTTGCATTTCATATATCACCTAAATGATAAATATGAGAGAAAAAGAGAAAGAGAAAACAAGTAGTATTGATAAAGATTTTGCTCCTAGCGTTTATCGTGTCACTGCACAACTCTTCGTGACATGAACATTCATGGTTCCGCGTGAAAAATGAGGTGAAGACACGGGTCATAGACATCGGATCCGTAAAAGAAGAAATCGTATATTGCGACCTACAATTCGTACCTTCTGTTCTACCAACAAGGTATAAAGAATAGCGCGAGCGTGCTGTTTCTCGAATTTATTTTATCTCTTGAATTTATTTCGTGCTTGTAAGAGGACGCAAACAGCAACCGCTCAACCTCTAGACATCTTACTTCCCACTGGAGAAAAAAGTGTTTCACCACCCCTGAAAACACGGCGGTCTCACGGAGGGAATATCGAACGACATCACCGAAGACAGCCATTGCCAAAACTCTTGGAGCAAACAGGCCCTCGAGGAAATGGTAGAAGTTTGGAAATACGTAGCAAGTTGATTTTGGTTCACAATTTATCGAGTGAAAGAAGAACGAATAGAAAACCCGACGTGTCTTTTTCAATATTTTTCACAGTATTATGTCACCTCTACCGGAAAAAAATTATATTTCTTTTCCTTTTAAATGTTACCGTCTTCGTCAAAATGTTTTCGCATGAATTATATAAGACGAAAATTTATGTCAGTAATTTCGAAATAAAATTTGAAAAACATAATCTAGAGCAAACCGTTTGTTTATGTATATATGTTATGGATAAAAAAATTATATCATAGATAAAGACATACAATAAAATTTCCTTTACTATACGTTATTACATGCATGTATATGTGAGAGTTTTAGTAAATATTCTTCTCATAATTATAAAAATTCTACAGTAATGCGATTTTGAGTATTTGATTAACTATTTGTACCCCAAATATTAGCGTATCTTGGATAATATCTTATCAAAGCTATACGTTTTTCTGATTTTATTATTTAGTTTAACACGTAAGTCGTAATGCGCAAATGCAGAAATTAGATAATCCCATTTAACTGCAAAATATACATGGAAAAAATATAAATCGTAGTATTATTCATGAAGAATAATATTGCGATTCATATTTGCATCCATTACATCCTTTACTCATAATTTTTCGTGATTACGCTATCTTCTAATGAGTGGAATTGTTAATTTGTAATATTATTATTTAAACAAAACTGCTGCGATGTGTGCTAACAACATATTCAAATTAAACTTGGATATGTTTGCACGCGCGTATCTCGCGTAGCCAGAGAGTTACGCAAAACACAATTCCTTGCGCCACATAAATAGGATATATAGGCCGAGTAATCTAATTAATTAGATACGATATGTGTAACAATGTCACATTTCGTACAAATGTTCTCTCGGTTTTAGTTACGTACATTGCGTAACGCATGTAACTACCAAAATGTACTCCCGTTACATCTGCATGTATTCTTGAATCTACCAGAAAATTGAAGTTACTTTTATACCAGAGCAAAATCTCCTTTATAATGGCGATATCATATGTGGATATATCTTATATCCCATGCTATACTTCGCCATAAAATATATTATAATTTAATATAATTGATAACAACGCACTCTCTAGTTGTACGAAACCGGTAACATGAGAGCGGTATTTTTTTTAAATTTATAGAAATTCCTTGCTGGAGTATGTCACGCCCCACCTGGTTCGCGGAGAGATATAGAGCGGCATCCATAGACGTTGCTCAAGATTCGAGATGATCTTAAAAACTAGTGCTCAAGATGTTATGAACCAATCAGAAAACCATATTAGAATCTTAAGACATTAGGTACTTGAGAGACGGTCTTGAAATTAAGAATGGACTATGGATACTGGCCTTAGTATGTCATCATGAAGAGAGCACGATACGACATATATCGTTACAAGAACACAATTGAAACTATACTTGCGTTGTAGTGAACTTCGCCAAATATAGAATTATATTCTTAGCACGCGCGATGTAGATTCTCATCGATTGTTGATTATTAAATGGAAACAGCGTTTTGGATTTGCTTCTATATCATGAATTTATTTACAAACGGAATAACGCGAGAATAAGGAAGATATCGGATGAAGTGTGTGCGCATTTCAAAAAAATATATAGTATATAACATATATTGTAAAATATATATTATATTTAGATATACATTTACATTACTCTACTCTCTAAATCTGAATCAGTGGATAATCACTGATATCAGTGCCAAGTATGCCATTGGTAATCAGTGAATTAAATGTGAGATTCCTAACCTAGCTAATCTTTATTATGTGATTTAACTAACCTTGTTTTGTGCTTAAGTTCAATGAATATGATATTGGAAGATTGATATTAACATGGAAATATCAGTATTTTAGTTATATAATGCTCAAACATTCTTCCTTTTTTAGTTGAACTTCACTAATTATCAGTGCCAAGTATACCACTGGGTAATTAGTGACTATTCACTGATTCAGATTTAGAGAGTATCGTCTAATGTCTTTCAATCTTCTTTCTATTCCTCTCAGATTTTTTCATTAAATTCTCACAACGTTCCCATTCGCGAAAATGCGATTAATTACGGTCGCGTGCACTTTAATTATCAGATGATGGCCGGATGTTTTATTTTAACTCTTACAATGCGCAATTTGCTGCAGTGTGACGAAACAGTAACACGAAAAACAATTTCATTAAGCTATTTCTTCAGTATCAGCTTGAGACAGACTATTTTCAGCTAGTTGGAACTCGCGATTGCGTCAAACTCATACTGATATGGATGATACAATTAATAAAGTCAATTTAATAGCTCAAAATACAGCATATAACAAAAAATGAGTGTTGCATATTTAATACATTCCAAACACATGAAATCCCCAAAATACGCAAAATGTTAATGAAAAATATGTACGAGTTTCTATCGACTAACTCAATAATTAGTCTATATTATTCCGTGCTGTGTAGCAAAATATTTTTAAATCGACGAAAAGCGTAATGCAAGATATATCTGAATTTAAATAATCGATAAAGTATCCATCAAATATACCTATAATTATCACAGTAAATACTACAAAACGAGAATTTGTAAAATTTCATCCTCCCCTTTTTTAAATAAATGCATTTTTTTCTATTTCTCAATCCTTTTGTGATATTGAAAGAGACCTGCCTCCATTTCTCTCTTCTATGTGCCATGTTGGTGTGCGGAATGATTCTGACTTCTATTCCGTTCTGACACTTCTGAATTGTCTGGGTTAATCTCTTTAGATAGTCTCTTGTCTCTCTCTAATTTTTGTTGAATCTCTTCTTGCCCTTTTTTCAGAATTTCTATCCAGAACTTCTATCCATTTTAGTATCCGATGGAATCACAGGATTATTTCTTAATGAGTTTCTCTTACAATTTTAATTCCTATATACCTCAAAGAAATAAATCGAGCGAAATAATGTTGAATAACCGCTGCACTTCGATATGAAGTTTACATGGCATTAATGACCAAAGTTAATCAATTCCGCTGATTGATAATTGCTAATTGTTCGCATGCAATATTTTGTGTTTCGAACGCGACGATATGCGACGATGCTACCTGCCCGTTTGAACTGTGTCAATGGTATATAGCACGACGATCTTGTATAAACACACGCTGTACGCCGCAATAACAAATAATAAGGCCAAGCGCCAACAATATTATAGACATATCGTCTCGAAATATTCAACACTTAATAAAATACAACCTATACATATATTCTATTTGCTTGAGTAAATATCGCAAATTAATATTACAAAATTATCATCCAATATTATCTTTCAGAATATGACATACAATGTCGTAATAAAGAAGTATTTTACAACTCTTAATTTTAATAGTTTAAAATTTTTTAATTTTATTCATTTCAAGTCATGTTTTTTATATTATAAAATAATATTTCTTTCCTTACTCTCTTTCTATTCTCTTTTCCGAAGTAACAAGATTATAAAAACTATTATGTAATGTAACTATAATATACACGTCTGACTTTTTTTCTCCAGAATTATTATTTCATGAAAAATTATAAAATTCAAGTTATATTTTAAGATAAATTTCACGTAAATTCTTTATTTATAATTAAATCATGGCTGCAAATATAATGCAACAAAAACCAAACTTTACTTAATTGACATTAATTTATTAAATTATATTTTACTAAAAGTAAAAAAGTAGACAAAATTTAAAAACTAAGTTCCTCTAAAAAATTTTTCAACTTGAAAAAAAATTATATTAATTGATTAAATAATATAATCAATCAATAATAAAAATTACCAATTAATCAAATTATTAAACTATTATACTAAAAGTGATATAATTTAAAAGTTAAGTTTCCCAAAAAAATTTTTCAACTTGAGAAAAAATTATTGATCGATCAAATAATATTAATTAGCAAAAAGAATATATTTTTAATATGATCATATATCATTTTTCTCATTTTCATTTCATAACTTTTAAAAAATTATCTTTTTTGAACTGTAATGATTTTAACTTTTTTTAAATAATTTTTTATGTAGTTAAATTAGTTCACTTTTGATGATTGGCAGGATATTTAATGTGTCTAACTCATTCTTGTTGGTAGTAACTCGAAAATTACATTTTTTTTAGTTGTGTCATTTTTTAAGTAAGGGAGCGATATAGGTACTTAAATTTTTCTTTGTTTATTCGTTTTGATTTATTATAATTTATTATACATTTAATTTATTACTACTTTTTGTGCTTTACGCTCTTAATATTTATAATATATTTTAATAATTGCTTTTTTACGATTATTTAGTGAAAAATAAATTTTTATTAATATATGCGCTCAAAACAATATATTAATACTTTTACTAAAATCTCTATTAAATTTTTTCCGAAGAATAAATTTTTATCAATATATACGGTTGAAAGCAATATATTAATACTTTTACTAAAATCTCTGTTAAATTTCCGAAGAATTTTTTAAACATTTATTTACATTTAAAACAGATACCTATATATTCAAAATAATGTAATGCTTAAAACCTGTTTTAAATATGAATATGTTTGAAATAACAACCACGATTAATATTGCATAGCACAAAAATAAAATATCATAATTTTATCAGAAATTCATATACCTAAGAAATGACATCTGACTTCCAAGTTATACGAAGAGAAACGTTGACGATGCATATCCCTCCCGTCAATGAGCAAACACATTGATCGTATATAAATCACGCAAGTTTCGGGATTATGATTTTGCGCTCTCGTGAGTCAAGTAAAGAGAACGGGAGAAGTCTCGTGGAGTTATACTTAATCTTTCTCGCGCGCGAAGGCTCTCGCTAAATTTTCGAAGAGCTCGTCGCGAAAGACGCCGTCATGCTCACGAAGAAATATTAACCCTTAATTTCACTGGCGGGATACAAACGTATTCCACCGCACTCAATTATGCAAATATTTCTTGCGTAGCATAATCGATGTTGCTGCGCCTCCATGTATTTTCAGTGCTGGTCGATCCGCATCTCACACTAAGAGGACGCGCCACTGACAAGTGCTTGTAAATAAAGATATCGTTCGTTTAGAGCATGTTTTGTTCCCCACATTTTTCTTCATAATTTTCTTCTGCAGTTTTTGTCAATAAATCATTATCATTAGTAAAGCTGATTGGAAGACTGATTGAAATATGACTGATTAAATTGTAATTTAAGATTACTATTATTTGGAAAAAGTTCTATCCTAAAGTTAACTATCGAAAAATTAGAAAAAAATCTTTATTTCATTTCTTAGAACCCTAAAAACTTTATTTTCTGTTATATTCGTAATAAATTATTTTTCAGCTTCATCAAGAAGACATTAATTTTAAAAAATTTCATTTCAGTTAAAACTTTTATCAAAATTGGAGGACAAAACTACTTCGCGAGTAATTGTGTAGGCCAGATTTGGTCAGTGAAGTTAAGGGTTGAAATCTATTTCCGCGCGCCACTATTTGGTAAAGCAATAGAAAAAATATACAGGAAGCGTCGCAATAGGATGGAACGCCTTAAACGGGGAGGGAAAGCTGGAAGTTTCGGAGGCACGTACCGTCGCCATCGGTCTGCGGGGATGGTAACAAAAGAAGCATCGCACGCGAACGAGAGGAAAAGAACTCAACCGGATAGAGAGGAGGGGCTTACAAAAACGATGGAGAAAGAGGGTAAGATAGAACAGAATGGAGAGACCTAACCCATATCGGAGCAGTGATGGTAGTGGTAGCATAGTAGTAATAGTAGTAGTACTCGTCCTCGTTGTCGCCGGTCGTCGTTGAAGCGAAAGCGTCCGATGAAAAAGTCGTTCGTCGGCGCCCGCCAGTCTGGCCAATATTTTACTATCCAACAGCATCGTCCTAGTTCCGCCCGCTTCCAGTTCGTCTCGTTGCATCTTCCTCCCCCTCGTGCCAATATTATCCGCAGCTTCCTCCTCGCTGGGCAAGAGAGGCGATGCGCGAGAAGGAAGCGCGAGAGTGAAAAGGATCGAGAGTAAGAGGGAAAGAGATAGGTCTAAAGGATAGTGACAAAATGATTCACGGCCGACGAATATGTTCCATCATCTGGATCGTATACACAAACCGAACGATCCGCGCAATGCCATAATAAAAGGGGGAAACTTTTGCGGTTGCCGCCGCCTATAGGCTTAATCTTAACACGGAAACGAAAGATAAGGCTCGAGTCGTCGAGAAACGGAAACATCGCGACGCTTTATGCTCGAGGTTCAGCTACGTTCTCACGTGGAATTGAAGAAATATTGATTTCTATCGTGAGAGATCCCGAATTTTTCCGGTTGCCGTGCTATGACTCGACGCTGAGACTCGGTAGATAAGGAATCGTCCACGTATCTGATATACGTTACCGCGTTTATCGTCATTAAGCCGGCGTGGGCGGTCGTTCTTTACGTGGAGAATTTACTCGAGCTTTACGATAAGATACATATTATTACTTTCTCATGGTACAACAGATTTTATCGATGTCAATATTATAAGTAGAACGGATCTTGATTTACGTAACAAACTCTCTTCGAGTTTCTGAACTGAAGGAAAGTATCGAAAGGAAAGATCAATAGTTTCCGAGTTATGAGTAATTGAAACTGAAAAATTTGAACCGATTTATATTGAAACGCAATAAGACTGCAAGAGCTTATTGTCTGTTCAACTCCAAATAAATTTTACTTTTCCAGAAGAAACGTTGTTTCCGTTATGAATGATTGAATGGACAAAATGTGTTTAATATGAGAAATTTATAATTTGCAACAAATAATAGAAATCTTTCCTTTCCCAAGAGAAATCGATAAATACGATAAACATATTACAAATAGTCTTTTATTAAAATAGAATTTTAAGAAAGTGTTCATTGATACAAATATGTACAGTAAGTTAAAATAGTCAGAATAGAGGTGGAACGTAATTCAGGATAACGAGATTTACGACACACAACGCTGCATTATTCGAATTTATGCGTCAGTCATTGTTAATTAAGAGTAGTTAATTAAGAGCTCGGATAATGTCACGGTGCGGTAACCAGAAATTCCGTGGCGCTTTTCAACTTCGCGGCGGGTAAGCAAGATAAGATTTTCGTGCTTGGTGGGAAGCCTTGCGAATAGGTACAGGAAATTTATCCGCGCGTAACTCGAAACTTTTGTTTCTAAAATCAATTATATGGCGGAAAACTGCTTAAACAACGAAGACCTATTGAATCCCGACTTCAAGATTCTCCTTCATTTTGCCCAATCTGATTGTGGCACATACTCCCAGAATTCCGGAAAAGTCACCTTCGTCTCCCGAAAGAGCGTCCTCTTCAAGAGGAAAATTACTGAGGAAACTGCGTCGATTCCGCGGCACACGAGATTACAAAGATGGAACAAAACTTGCCCACAGTTTCTCGATCGTTTGGCGAGATCAAACCTGCAAGGTAGATCCCAAGGGATGATAAAGGTTACTGCATAGTGATAGCTCTTGGGATTAATTTTAGAATCGGTCACGCGGTTATTTTACTATGCTGTAGGTCTCATACAAATTACCTCAATCGTATATCTCAAAAGTAAAAAAGTAATAAGGCATAGCGGAATGGAAATCATAAAATTATTCTATCTTTCCCGATGGAAAATACATTGTGATATTATGTACATTTATAACGGCAAAATTAAAAGAAAAAAATATACAATTTAATATTATTTTAATAACGAATGAAATTTTTGGAAGTATTTTTACAAGCGTTTGTATTCTATAATTATAAATAATATATAATTACACATTTTCGCGTTTCGTATATTTTATAAAACGTCGAAATTACATTACTGATATTATGTTCATCGAATATTATATGCATATCAATATGTAATTGCGATCTTTTAAAATATTGAATTGAAAAACATTTTTTATTAAAAATGACAAATGAATTATACGCGCTTGATCGCGCAAAATCTTTCAAAACATAAAATTGGAATAAGCTAACACTTACGTTGATTTAGTAAAATTTCCGAAAAATTGGGCATGCACACTGTTATAGTATCAAACATTTTGTTATTTTTAACTTCCATGTGTCAATGTAAATCAATTCATTTTTGTGGTTGGAGTTTCAGAATAGGCTAAATTTAAATCTCAAATTTAATATATTTTCTTGAGTTAAATTGCTTAACTCCATTGTTTTAGTCAAACTGATCAAATTATCGGGTAGAAGTGGTGGCAACCTAGATATAATTAAAAATAACTCAAACTGGATATAATTTGATATTATATGAATTTAACAGTGTGTACAAAATAAACGGTTCAATTTACGCGACACAGACTCATCTGGGTCGAACTCGCGAAAAGTAGGATATAACTCCAAGAAACGCGAAATAGATGCGCAAACAACCAATACGGTCAACCCCTTAAGCCAGTAATCGATATTCTCGGCGATCAATGCTGCTCTCATACTGGGCCGTGGATTTGCCACGGTAGAAGAAGCCGCGTTTGGAAAATTGGAAAACTATCGGTTGCCTGACGGGGCGAATCACTACGAAGACAAAGGGTCGACGAAACTTGGGCTACGGAAAATGCCTTTGCCAATTTAGGGGTTGTCAAGTCCCTGAAGGACGGCGGCAAATAAAGCCGGATATGCGCCTGACACTTGGAAATTTCGAGTGCCGTGAACGCGAGACGAGAGGCAAAATCCCTTTATGAACTTTCTAACGTGTTCGACGCATACTTTTATAAAATGCGGCGGGAGGTTGTAATGCGGAAACAGCTGAAAATAGCAAATAGCCTAACTACGAAACAGATTTTTCGCGACGATGAATTTGCCTTATATATAATAGTTATAAATCATCGATTATGAATGGTTATATGAAAAATCGTGACTTGAAAAATGTAACAGTAGTGATAAAAAATTTACCTAAATCCCATAAGTTTCGTAAAAGTCATAATACAATAGGATTACAGTTGCTAGTTATATTATATCTTAAATATTTTTCTAAACAACAATTGCAAGTATAGAATATATTCCGATGAAAGAAATTAATGTGATGTAAGATAAAAAAACAGATAGTAAGTACTCGAGCACGATGACAAAATTGATAATAATAACGTAATCTTATAAAAGTTATTAGGTGGAAAGCAATTAACAATAATAAACGATAGGTTTCTGACTCATCGAATCTCAATATAAAAAATTCCAATAAGATACGTGCATGAGATACGTCTCATCATAAGCGCGATGAGTGTAGTTTCATTATAGACTATTATAGATTTTCTATAATAAAGAATTTTAACATGATTGGGAAAATGGAATACTGAGTGAGATGCAAATCCATCTCGTTCTAGGAAAGAGAATAAATAAAGCTTTAAAAATTGCAATTTATTTTCCTTTAGCTACATAACGTAATTGTTCTAGAAAAATCTTTTTTAAAAAAGATGTCCCAAAATGTATTTAACTTAAAGTTCTAAAAAATCAAAGTTTTAAAAAAAATCGCAGAAAAATAATTTCAAAAGTTACGTGATTCAAATATGAACGGCGCTCACAAACTCGGTTTATTACAATTAATTAGAATAACAATATAAAATAACATTATTATATTTGAACAATGCTTAAAAACAATTAGGAAAAATCATCTTCCGAGAAAACTATCGTGTCAAATCCGTTTTATTATATAAGTACGTGAAAAAATCTACATCACTCACAATGATTCATGATTAAAGCATCGCTATTACATCCCGGCAAAGACGCACTTTTGTCACAATGTCGTACTTGTGCAAAAATAGATGTATATGCGGCGCCTGCTCTCTTGCTTACAAGCCATAAACAATAAACTCACCGAGCGAAGGTATCGCCGAGTGTACGATCGTAAGGCGAATGGATGTGACACGGCGAGAGTTGGCAAATGTTGCCTAGAGGTGTCAGTCGACATTCTCGACATTCCTACCACCTGCCGTGTTAGAGGCGATTTGCTTCACCTGTCTCTACTGCAGTGTACCGGTATGCAAACGGCGGTATTCCATAATCCACGGTTCTGCGATATCAACCGATGGGATGCCGACAATTCGACATTCGGAAAAACGTAATAAAGGCGAAAAACTGACATTGATAAATAAAAACTTATATTAGAGACGCTTGTTAATTTAAAAAATGTCAGTGTTAAGACGATATTACGTGACGTTTCCTTTGGCAAAGAGGGAAATTACGCAAAGATGACAACTTGTATAAAAACGGAATGATAATCAGGCTATTTTGTATATATATATATTTGCACATTGTATGAATGTTAAAAAAATGTAGCGCAAAGTATATATATATATATTTTTTTTATAATAAAATTTCTTTTCAGTTTTTAGACTGCATGGCATTGCCATTACTAAGATTATATCACATATTTCATCCACTACATTAACGTCGAAAATATTCTGTCGCCTGAACTTGTGCTTCAGTAAATATTGATGGAAAAACAACGAAAACGAGGAAACTCGCGAAGTAGTAGTTTCTACATCGCGGTAACTGCCGTTCGAGAAACTCGAGCGAATTTTGGTTGAAACGCGGTAAACTTGACTTGAAACCGGTCTAACCGAATTTTGAGTTAGGATTAACCCGATGCATTCGATTGGAAAATTATAGATACCACACGCGCTTCAAGAACGAACATCACGTACGGAAGCGATCGGCTAACTTTGGACATCGACGTTCTGCCGCGATTAGGGATACGGACAGACGATCGGGAAACCATCGAAATTGTCGCGGTCATCGCAAAGTTTCTCAATTATAGGAACGAGACGACTGTACCAAATATTCCACGACGTGGAAATAAATTTAGTTGCAACGATCTTAACTTCGTGGCGTTAACCGCAGGCAGAATCTGCGAAACGAGAGAAAACGCTGCGAATTTATACGCGTGCGTTTGTCCCACATCACGTGATATCTGTCGAAGGGAAAATGGAAATTCCATGAGAATCCGATCGAAAATCACAACTTTACGTCGAAAACATTGCCTCGCGCTACGTTACATTGTGGAGAACTGTCAACGCGCGGTGAAAAGTGCAAGCTACAAACAACTGCGTTGTACTATCGACACCGCGCGGTGGTATAAAAAAAACATTTAAATCTCCCTCTCTTTCGCTCTCGATAAAATAAATTCTTTTGTCCCGCCCGTCGCCCGACCGAGTCCTCGGATGCAGTCATATCGATACGCGGAACATCGATCGTGTTCAGGGAAAACTATATAGGTATGCAACGACGTGATTTATGCGACCGTACGATTTATGCTATGTACATTCCGTATTCTAAAATATAATTCTCTGCACAAACAGTTCGTGCACGGTATGAAAGATTACGATGTATTTCCATGTAAATTTAATTTAATCCGACATTTCTGTAGCAACGCTATCAACCCAATGCGCGAGCGCATACATATCGGATTAAATATGTAAAACATTTAATAATATCTTAGTAATACTTAGTATCTCCCAAATTTTTGTTAATTTATAAAACATGGAAGGTATATATATTCGTAAAACACGAAAGATATAATTTTTATATAAAATATAAAAATTATATTCTTTCGCATTTTTGATCTTAGAATGTAATGATAAAGACTTATAATAATAATAAGTGTCTTGAAATAATGTATTTAATACTTTAAACTCTACTTCGAATTCAATTGTCATTCTTCACAATATCAAAACATAATAAAAGAGATCTTAATATTTATAACCAGGGACTCGAACCGAAAAAATTCGATCTGCATGGATAACGGTCCGCAACTAAATCCAACTTTTGGTTCCAGTTCTTTTACCGTGACGATTACTGAGTTTATTTGGATTCGGTCCTTTTCGGTTTCGGTAATTATATACGCATAACGGTCACCGTCATCACTAAAAGAACTGACATCGAAATGAAAAGTTGAGTATCCTCAGACCATAATTGTATAATCACAGCCGAAATTTTTAAGTATCCATAATGTAATTTCGGTTCGAATTCCTGTTTATAACAAAACTCTTCAAGATTTCAGTTTATTACACTGAGAAAAATGGTCTGGTTGGATTACATAGTAATTAAATTCTGATGAAAAATGGACGAATCAGAAATTTCTGGTTAAATCTATTAGAATTCTAGTTGAGATAACTAGAATTCTGATTAATACAATTATTCTGATAAAAATAAGAATTCTAGTAGATTTCATCAGAAATATTGTATCAATCAGAATTCCGGTTATCTCAACTAGAATTTCAATAAATTTAACAAGACAAAACAAAAATTTCTAAATCGTCCATTTTCAACCAGAAATTTTTTTCACTGCATTTTATCTCATATTGCAATGCAAATTACATAAAACAAGATAAATGATTCTATTAAGAACTATGAATTCTTGTTAGAAATATTTAATTCTTATTCTTAATATTAAACAAGGAATGTGTTACGACTGTACATGTAAATACACAATTAATAAGGAATAAATGCCTTTAACGGTCAAGCTGGATCTAAGGGCGGTATTCATAGTCGATTCTTATATTCAAGACCATCTTAAGTACAAACTTAAGATGTAACGAACCAATCAGAGGGCCGTATTAGCATCTTAAGACATTACTTAAGACGATCTTGAAATAAGAATGAACTACGAATACCGCCCTAAGTGTTTGAATAATTAAATGTGAATTTATATATACTACCTAAGTAGTCTCATTTAAATTGTACGCCTGAATTACAGTAGTAATATCACAAATTAAATTGTGCGTGCGTGCGTGCGTGTGCGATTAGCAATTTAATAATTTGATGCTCATTGGCATCTTGGAACGATCTTAATGATGCTCGATCAATTTGTAAGTTGCATATTGTGTATTACTCGCAAATTATCAATCATTGATGAAAGAGAAGAAACTGACAAGGTGATTACAGCGCGCGGTTTCAAATACAAATCTCTATATTAAAGGAGACACGCCGCCATCGAAAACGGCTGTATTTTCGCTACGCGCATTCAGCGGTTATACTCACTGCGTGGCGCCCGCATGTCACGTTGACGTTGAATGGGATTCTCATACCGTACGACAGAATCAACAAGCTTTTCGGAATCAGACGAGCGTGCGGCGTTTAACATTAAACGATCGGGAGGTAATACACGGATCGCGGTAGGAGGATGTACACGAGAAAGTAAGAAAATACAACACGCGACGACTGTGCTTAACTGCACTTAACTATATATACACACCCGTTTACCTTCGAGGCACTAGGTCGCACACAACCTTTGCTGAGAATCGATAAACGGCGGATTCTTTCGCGTTACGTGCGGATAATCGATTCGCCGGTATATAGATACATATACGTATAAGACGAAAGACGACACGTGTATCCATAAACATTGTCCATGGGACGGCATATGATAAGGGATTGCCCGAGGTCGATTATTGGAACTGCAAAATCGCGGGGACGCGCAACGATACTCGCAGCAATAACTCCGGAAGGACAGGCAGTTCCATTATTTGCGCTCGGAAGCTCCGTGAGGCCAACACAATTCTTATCGTTTCCTCGCCCGAGCGGTTACTACGTCTCTTCCGTTCTCCGTTTTGCCCCCCGCCCGACCCGGCTGGCTCCGTACACGCACACAAAAGGGAGAAGAACTCCCGAGTTTTACGCGGTGTCTCTTCTCGGCAATGGCGCATTCAGACGCGCGCCGGTAAACGGCGACAAGTCGCTAAGAGACTCGAAATATTTATGCGAATGTCTCGCATAAATACCGCGGTAGCCGTGGAACGAACGACTCTTGTGCGAGTTTGTGATTTCAATACCGATTGCGCTATACATATATAATACTGCAAGAAACTGCTTATTATTTCCGAATTGCGTCAGATTAACCTGACGAAATTGAACACCCAGAGAAAGGTTTCTTCGATTTAAAGAAATGTTTCTTTGATATACGGTTAAAGAAAAAATTTCTTTCATTTAAACTTTCTGTCATTTTTTTGATTATTTCTTGAAATCAAATAAAAAAATTTATTTGAGATTTAAAGAAATTATTTAGAAAAAAAACAATTCTTTAAATCGAAGAAACCTCTCTCTGAGTGAAAGAATAAAGTTGTGATTTCTTTGGGAACGCAAGTGAAATGTGCTAGAGAGAATTCATCAACAAGCAAAAACTATACCCAAAGTTTGCTTCTTTCTTTTGAACAAAATTCTACGTAATATTGCATACTAGAAACTACAGTAATATAATAATAAATACAGTGCACAATTACATTACAGTAATATAATAAATAATAAATATAATGCAAAAATTAATTCGAGAACTTAGTTTTAAGGCTTCAAAAACATTTCGCGATGGCAAAAGAGAAATTAGAAGGCAGAAAAAACAAAAATATATTATAATATAGTAGTAAATTCTAAGAAAGTGTAGTAGTAAATTCAGAAAACTACGAGAGTAGATACAAAATTAAGAGTAAATTAATTTTCTAATAATTTACACTTTATAAATTCTCAAAATATTTCTGGAAATTCTGTTAGAATGTTTTAAGAATAACTCTTCCAATAACTTTTCCAGTTTAATTTGCCAACATGCCGTTCAGTTAATCGATTAATAAAGAAAGATTCTATTGTAGGAACCTCTTTAGCTATTCATACATTTATATTGAGTTAGAACAAAAGTTCGCAAGTACGCTACGACCTTCAAAATTAGGGCAGCTGTAACTTCGTTAAAAATGAACAACATTTAAATTTTCAAAAAGTGTTTTAATCTTTAAAATCTCTACTTTCGGAAAGACACGATGACTTTTATGGTTTTATAAGTTCGATAATTTTTGCATATAAAAAATTACAAGCTGGAGAAATGAGAAATTTTCTTCTCATTTTGTGGGTCTGTCACTTGCCTAAAAAGACTTGCAAAAATTTCCAACTTTCTAACGTGAGAGCTTAAAATTTTCCTTACAAAATTATTTTAATGTTCCTAAGATTTTTTTGCTACTGAATTTACAAATTAAAAAAAAAGAGCATTTTGACTTTGTCGTCGATTGCTCATAACTCCGTTAAAAATTATCGTACCACAATTCAAAAAATAGATTCTTAAAGCTGAAATTTTGCTCTATCGAACGATATACCAGATATGGTAGTTGACAATTTTTTTTGTAAACATATAAACATGATGCAAATAAAATAGCGCTACGAACTTTTGTTCCGACCCAATATTTAGTGTCAGTTTCCTTGCACGCCACCTTGCAAGATTGTGCCCCATTTTCCCTGCGATCTCCATGCTGATTTCAAATCAATCAATGTTGCACGCGCTTGTTCCGTGTAGCACCGAACTTGGCGACGAGGCCACGGTTGTTTCGGACTTTGCGGTGCAACCTGGTGCAAAGCAGCACGCAAGGAAACCACCAGCAAAGCCCGCTTTGTATTTGCTTTGTGAGCTAAGAACTTAAACCGGACGCATCGAAGGTATTTGACTAACAAGGAGAAAGTCACGTGTCTCGTTTAGCATAGTAGAAATTCGACAAAGGGAAGAAATAAACGGACTCTGGATATGTATTTTGCGCAAACGCCAACTTCGTTGTAGGAAATATAGGAAGGGCGGAAACGGCGAGAGGAATGCTCTTTCTCTCTCTCACTCTTTAACGACGCCACGTTTGTTCGCAACAGAGCCGAAGGGTTGAACGACGACGTTCGTTGTCTTTGATACTGACTGACAACGCCCTGAACATGATTCGATTACACGCGCGCGAGGAGGTAATCACTAGCTGAAATATTGTCCCAGAGATTACATGATTTCATTTGATTACAAATAATTTCTTTCACTACACGGAAAGAATTTTCTCTTACAATTTACCCTTAAAATATAATAGTTATGGTACGATACAATATTTTAAAGATTTTTCCCATGCACTTCAGTAAAATTAATTAAACTTATTTTATATTTTATTATAGTTTTATTAATGAATGAGAGAAATTTACATAAAATTCTTCAAACTATAATGTTGTCTCATGGCTATCATATTTACAGAGTAAACTTTAAAAAAAAATTCTCTCCGTGTACATATAGTTATTTGGTAAAATAAACGATTTTATTTAATATTAAGGGAGAGTGGTCTAAATCGGATCGTGTTCCAAATAGGACCTTTTTGATTTAAATGAATAAGCAGATTTTCGTACTATTTATAATGTAAAGTCCTTATAAGACACCGAACATGTGATAGCAGTTTGACAGTTCTCTGTCATAACATTCATAAAATAGACGAAAATATGTATTTTCAGCCATCGTGCGAAAATTAAAAAAAAAAATCCTTGTAAATCATTATTTAAAAGGTGTTAAAAATTCGAAAAGTAATTGACTTAAGATAATTAAAGAGTATAAAATTCAAAAATATCAAGCATTTTGTGATCACTTTTGCGGTTTATTGTAAAATTTGTTGCAAAGTTCGAAAGGAACTGTGTCTAAATCGGACAGTACAGTGAATAACTTATAAGCCTGGTCCAATTAATTAAATCAGTAAAATATCATGAATCATCAGACTCAAATTAGTTGAGTTTTATTGATTTCAATTCTAATAATATAAACAGTCAGTAATTTCTTTTTCCGAAAAAATTTTTATCTTTGACTGTCAAATTGCGCTCGTTTTTACTCAATACTAAGAAAAATACATTAAAATATTTTAAAATTCTATTTAAAAATCCATAAAAATAGGAGTTTTCGATCTGAACCAGGGGATGGTCCGATTTGGAATCATCGGTTCCAAATCGGACCGGAAAAAGCGTTTTTACATTCTCTATTATAGTTTAACACAGGTGAGAGATACGTCAAAATGATCTGAAACAAAAATGAAGGGAATTAAATGAACTTTCCAATAGCACCTTCGATTTTACGATCGAACTTTATTTACACCTTATAGAGAGCAAAAACTGCAAATTGGTCCGATTTAGACCACTCTCCCCTACACAATGATTTTCCGTGATTGTAATTATCGGATTATACAGAAGGATTTCTATAAATTTTATAATGATTTTGGGGACACTGTCCCATGATTACATTGAGTGATTACCTCTTCGCACGCGTTTGTACATGTACGTACTGCGTGCGAGTCACGCGCAAAATAAACAATTACGTCGAATAACCCGTATTTTTTAGTCGGGATCCAGTTACGCGAAAGTAAGAGCTGCGGACACTCCGCGTTTCTCCGCGTAACGACTGCACGCCGTAATTGTATATTGCAGCGTTCCAACGTGATCACCACAGAAGCGTGAATCTCAACCAATCGCGCGTACATTCACTCGTAATTCAGTAACAAAGTTATGCAGGCGACAGAGACCATTGCGAGTGAAAAGAGTCCATGTCTCGTGAAAGGTACACTGAAAAAAAAAAAATACCTGATTGAAAATGGACGAACCAGAAGATTATGATTACGTATATCAATCAGAATTCCGGTTATTTCAATTAGAATTCTAATAGATTTAATCAGTACACTCTGATTTCAATTTCGACCAGAATTCCAATTAATCCAACCAGATATTTTTTTCAGTGTATGTCGAAAAAATCATTTATCAGATAAGTACAATGTATGCTTGCGGCGAAAATTGGACTTGTGATTCTGTTAAAATACTATCTCAAATTCATGACAATAAGGCACATATCTAAGACAAATATCTAAAAGATATTGTAAAGAATCTAATAGCACTTGATTACTTTGATTTGCTACTACTTGAATTGTATTAAGGAAATGGTATTATACGAGACTACTAAGATGTCTGGAATTATTTATTAAGAGATTTTATTATACTCTCTCTCTCTCTCTAGACTGCTGAAGATAGCTTGAATTAAGCCGAAACGTTCGGCATTTGTTATATATACGTAGTACTGAGAAATATGTCGATATAATCGCTCCAATTACTGCGAGTTTAGATTCTTAATTGCTCGTTTTTTCTTTTATTGTTTAAGAGTTTACATCTAATAGCGTTTTTCATTGGCAGAACTAGAGCGCACTCAATGCATATTAAAACTATTGTACACTATTCTAATCTAAATGTAAAAGTGAGATATCTCAGTTGATAAAATGCTCAACGTGTATTTTATCAATTGACACAATAAAATGTATTGAATATTTCGCGGTTTAATTCGTTTCTATATTTTTATTAAACATACATCTTTATGTCAATTTGTCTACAACGGCTTTAAATTGCATTGAATGCGTATTAGTTCTGCCAATGAAAAACGCTATAAACAGTATTCAATCTGGACGTTCTGCGGACTTTTCTATCTTTTAGTCATCATTATCACTGAAGGCAATCACCATATTATAACGCAAGCATCTTAAAACAAGTATTAATTCATCATTTGCTAGTATTGTTTTACATGTTATCCCAAAGTATGACACAATAAAATAAGACAAACACTTGAAAGATCTAAAGAATCTACTAAAGGACATTCAATATATCTGGGCGTTCTTCGGATCTTTTCTGAATGTTTTTTAGTCATTGTCTTCAAAAGTCGACAATCGTGTATTGTAATGCAAATGTCTTAAAACGTGATGTGTTTTTATCAATTCCTCGGTTAACTCATCGTTTGCTTACACTGTTTTACAAATTCCTCCAAACCCTAACAATAAGATAAGACGCGATGACCTAAAAGATATTCTAAAGAATTTAAAAGCCATCCAAAATATCTACATGTTCAGATCTTTTCTGAAATGTCTTTCTGTCATCATCTTTGGAAGCTGAAAGCAATCAATCATATTATAACGCAAGCATCTTAAAACTTGTGTTAACTCATCATTTGCTAACACTGTTTTACACGCGTTACCCCAAATCCTAACAATAAGATAACACAAATATCTAGAAGACATTCTAAAGAATCTAAAGAACATCCAATATCTAGATGTTCTTCGGACCTTTCTAATCATCTTTCAATCATCGCTTTTAGAAGTCAAAAGCAATCACCATATTGTAACGCGAATATCTTAAAGTATCCTTAAAATATTAACTTATTGTTTGCTAATATCGTTTTGCAAATAACAAAGGCACTATCCAAATATTATATACGAATAAATGATTCTCGCATATAAATAAATGATAACTCGTATATAAATAAAAATAACGCGCGTAATTTGACACTTGTTAAACAACTGGCAAATAACAAAGGTAGTATAAAAAAATTGAATATATGAAAATAAAGGATTTTACAATATAAATCGATCGTTATGAGGATTGCTGGGCAGAAATACGGCAGAATAAATAAAATGCAAATATTCTTGAATAATACGTGTGCTTGATATTAATGATATTCCATTTATGGATTAAACGCATAAAAGTCTGTAGAAGCATTCTAAATGCGAATGCAGGAGCATTACTTTTCCCCTTCGTTGTCAAAGCGACACGTTTTTACCGTGAAAAATTATATGTCAAGTTTTGTTGCAGCATGTAACTGCGCGTAACTTCGAATCGATGGACCACGGCATTCCTAACACGAAGGACCTTGGATTTCGGAGCGAGCGGCGAAACGTCAAAAAGTGGTTGTTTCGCAACAATTCGCAACAGTGAAGCGCCACCCTTCGGCGGAGCTGCCGCTGTTGTTATTGTCGATTATATGACACTTTGCACTCCTGTATCAATATTCTATTTGATAACGAACGTGTTTTATCCTGCAGGATACGTCAAGGAGAGTCACGGATTCTCTCGAAATGGGCGATTGTTTCAGGGATAAGCTGTCATCGCGTACATCTCGCGTATCTCTACAAGCCAGAAGAAATGAAAGAAAAAAAAAAAATAAAATAAACGAGCGACCTGTCAACGTCAACCTGTCGTCGCTCGTAATCCTTGCACGACAAGTGTAGTACGCGAGAGGGTGTCGTGACGAAACGTCGTCTAAAAACTCACCTCTTCGGCGAATTCAAAATCACCGTCGAATCTCCTCTTGCATCTCACCCCCGTGGCAAGAACTAGCAGCACCGTGGCCGCGAGCATCCACGAGAATCGCATGGCTGAAACCGTCCCTCCGAGTCCTCTCCTTATCCCCGGAACCGTCACTTATTTCACCGCGGAAGACGCTCGCGCGCGCGGCGCGACAGAACGAAGGTGAGAGAAAGAGAAGAAATCGGCACGCGCGAATTACACCGTCAAACGGAGGGAAGAAATTATCGGGGGGCGATTAATGCGGACGATGCAACCGATGATCGTCCGGCGCACGCGAACTCCGACTTGACGTGTATGTATTATGTGTATATGTATGTTACGCGACGCTCGACGCGGAACGGAAACGCGCAGCTCGATAGCCAAACGAGTTGTGCTGTGACCGCGCGAGGTGAGGCGACACCGTCACTGCTGACTGCCGTTGGTTCATGCGCCGCCAGAGGCGCGCGCGCGTCGCGCCTGCTCATTGGTCGGATCCTCGACGAATGGCGCGCGGGGAGGAGGGGCCGGTAGCGCGCGCTACTCGCTTTCGCTCGGCTCTCATCGTCGCTCGCCGTGCAGCTCGTGCACCTGTTCGGCTACCCTCGACGCGGACACGCCGCGCCGCGTCCGTCGTCAGTCAATACTTTCTCCACAGCTGCTAGTTCACCTACCTACCTACCTACCTATCTACCTACCTGATGTAGCCCGTGGCCCTGATGGAGAAAAAGGAAGGAAAGGGTTGAAGGGAATTTGTCGGAGAGGGACACCAGGGAAAAATTCAGTCCCGCTCTCCCTAGACGATCTCGGCCGTTCGACCTGATCGACTAATTTCTTTTTTTTTATTCACTCTCTTCGTTACAATTGCCATTACTATCATTGCTTTCTTTTGTTACTTTAAATCGTAGTATTGCGTCCCTTAGAGGACAGAGATACCTATACAAAAAGAAAAAACTTAACTTTCTGGAGCAACGGGGTCTTTTGTTTACTGATATTTATAACGATCCAACGTGGAATATTAAACTTCAAAATGTATGTCAATACATATTTTAACTATAAATTTATTAACAATGATAACTTTGGATGTAGAATTTAATAAGTAATTCAATCGTTCTTGTTAACTTGTAAAATGCAACTGCTCTTTAAAACTCAAAATTGTTCAAGTATTATTTTTATATTAAATTTTTTTTTAATCTAACAAAAAAAAGAATACCTACAATAATATTTCAATATTTTACAGTTTAGATTTATTATACATGCAAAAAAAAGTATACTCAATTTCTTAACATGCTTTTTGCGATCGAACAAAAGGATAAATTATATTTAGTTTTCTTCTTCTATTTCTCAAAATATCTAGAAAATGCCGTTTATTCGATCTTTTCAGTAGAGACGGTAATTTGCTTTTATACTCTCGAGACCCAACTGAAGAATTTATCGCTCCAAAAGCCCACTCCACTTTGTAAGTCCAATGTGGATGCGTGTCACGTGAAAGAATGTATATAGTTCCTAGTACATGTTGCTAAGTGCATTTTCAGAAAAGTGTAAGTTTCTTTGGAGATCACTATCAGTGAATCATATCTAAGAACAACCACGGTGAAGTACGAAAATAAATCAATTTATAATCAATCTATTTACTCATTCACGGCTTTTTTTACATCTTTTGAAAAATACCGGGAAAGAGCATCTTTGATTGGCCACCCAAATTAAAAAAAAAAAAAAGAAAACAGATTTAGGATATGCATATACATAGAATTGGAATGTTTAAATATTCTCAAAGTGATACATCATATATGGGATAACTTTTGAAAATAATACATCTGTACTCAGACCAGTTTGTTTATTGTTTTTATCTCTATATTTGGAAAAATACTGAAGAGAACTAACGTGCCTTTTAATCTAAGATACCCATCTGCTCAGAATTGTACAGCTACATTAATCACAACCCATAATGAGATTATATTTCTTTCATAGTCGAAACGTGCCGCTATGGATGTAATATCATAACGATATATATGCGGAGCATATCCGAAAAGTGCTTGTATAAACATTTATCCTATGTTATTGAATTTAGATATTTCATGTATATATATATATATATATTAGGATAAAAACTAATAAAAACAAAACAGTAGCACCGCATATATATCAAAATATTTAAATGCTATTTATAATTATTAAAATGAAATTAAAAAATGATGTATTGATGCGAAAACAGCAAAATGATAAATGAGAAGGAATTCCATGTTGAATATGAATAAACGGAGTAGCCGACTTCGCTAGTTGATAGAACGAAGATATCCGTCTCATCTTCATTTAAGATGTACATAATGCCACTTATCGACTGAAATCATACATTATAAAAACAATTCAATGAATAAATTTTTAATTTACATATATTCAACGTCAATAATATCTTCATATAATTCAAATATTCAAAAACAGTGCAATTTTTAATTCCCATCATAATTGTTACAATTTGGGGTGTACGAAGTAACATTTGTCAACTGAAAGTGAAGAATATTAGAGCATTATAAATATCATTGTATATATAACAAAGCTTATGAGAATTATAATTCTCATTAATTTTTCAGAAAATTTACATTGCTTTCTATTCTATGTTACACTTGAGTTACCTACCTATCGGTTCTACAGGTTGGGGTTCCACTGGTTCAGGTGCTTTGTCTAAAATTTCTTGTGCAGCTTCTGTGGTAATCTTGAAAGGACTTCCCTCCACTGTTACATTAGAACTGCAAAAATAATACATAGAATGATATCTAAGTTATTTTATCTAAGACATAATTTAAGATTAATCCAAGACTAATTTGTACGAACCATTCTATTTCACTAGATGAACCTTCCTGTTTGATCAAATTTTGCCAATGTTGATGTACTTCATCAATGATATGTAAGGCAAATTCTCGTGGTTTTGCTTCACCATTAAATGCAAATTGATTTTCTGGTTTTCCATCCGGAATTTTATATATCTTAAACCATTCAATTGTGGCTTTTATTAAACCTGGATAATGCTTCTCAATGTCACTTATATCTGCAATCATTATTAAGTTTCTTAATAAATATGAATTGTAATTACCATTCATTTGATCAACCAAAGGATCATTAACATCAATTACAATAATCTTCCAATCAGTGCCGCCTAAAATAAAAATTGTTCATAATGAAACATACATACTGTACGTACTGTATTTTATTTGCACATAAATTATTCTAATATTCTATATATTTTTCGGTATAAACATTAATCTAATAAATTTAATTAATAGATAAGTTAATTAGTTAACCTTCATCAATAAGTGCCACTGTCCCAAGAACTTTTACTTTTAATATCTCGCCTCGTTTTGCAACCTATAAATTCAAATATATTTTCATCAATTATTATAATCAATTACAATTATTAAATTACATGACAAAAAAATTATTAAAGATATCTCTGCAATTATTTCTCACCCTATAGCCTATTTCAAGAACATCGATAGGATCATTGTCACCTTTGCATCCTGTTGCTTCATCCAAAACGTCAGGATTTTCCCAAGTCTGTTAATTATATTATTTAGTAAAATTATTTATATTACAATAGCAAGAAAGATAACAAATTATAATATATATTATATATTATTATATCAAATAGCTTTCAACAAGAGATAAGATAGTATTTTTTTATAGTAGATAGTTAAAAAACCAGGAAACAAGATAACATTTCAAAAGTAATAAAAAGGAAATTATTGTTAAGTCCTCAGTGCCTTGATTACAAGTTCACATATACATTTGCACAAGATATATGAACATGAGATAAGAAAGTATATATACAGGGTGTCCCGACCTTTTTTGCTAATCACTTTTGTGTAGATAGAGCGGACTAAACTGAGTTGAAAAATCCTCTACCATTTTGCAATTTTTGCAATAGTTAACAAAATATTAATTACTAAAAATTGCAAAATATTGGTTTTGAATAATTTTTTACTGAAATACTATCAACTTTATAGAAAAACTGCAAGACAAAAATTATTTATTTCCTTCTCATAAACTTCTGAGAATTTTTTCAGAATTTTTTAATACCTTATTTTCTCATGTTGGTAAAAATAAGAAAACGCAGTACTAAAAAGTTGATAAAAAATTCTGAAAAAATTTTCAAAACTTTATGAGAAGAAAATAAATAATTTTTGTCTCTTGCAGTTTTTCTGTAAAGTTGATAGTATTTGAGTAAAAAAATTATTCAAGACCAATATTTTGCAATTTTTAGTAATTAATATCTTGTTAACTATTGCGAAAATTGTAAAATGGTAGAGGACTTTTCGACTCAGTTTAGTCTGCTCTATCTACACAAAAGTGATTGGCAAAAAAGGTCGGGTCACCCTGTATATATATGCACTTAGTGTCTGTTTAATACAACCGTTAATACTTCCTTTTATTATATTCAGATAATAAATCAATGAGATCATCATGTGTATTATCGTAGAATGTATAATAGTTTATTTAGATAAGTGATAGATATAAAAGAATGTGCTTCATAGAAAATGTACTTGCCACGAGACCCATTATTGCTTTCTTAATATAAACAAGTGTTGTAAATGGAATATTTTTAAAAATTAAAGTTATAAGCTATAACTATAAGAAAGTTATAAACTTTCTTTCATTTAACTACAAAAAATTCTTTTTATTTTTCAAAAAAATTTTCTAAAGTTTACTTTTATATTTTAAATATAATTTGTATGTTTTATATATACTGGATGAATCATTCTAATTTTAACAAACAAATATTTTAAAAAATGCAATTTTACTAAAAAAAACCTTCCAAATAAAAATTGTATGGTGTAGAGTAGGATATTTAATGGTGGCATTCATTTCTATATCATACAACTTTTACTTGGAATGTTTTTTGGTAAAATTATATATTTTCGAAATATTTGCGTATTGAGATTTAAATGAATCATTCTGTATATGTGTTCTGCAAAATAACTCAGTGACAAATAACAGTGCAAAACAACAGAGCAGTTGTTTTTTAAAACTTGAATTCCTATTTCTGTAATTCCATGTATAAAATACAAGAATTTTTTGTAATAAATAAATATTATTCCACTGAAATATAGAAACAAAATTAAAAAACAGAATAAAACAAATATTAAAACAGAATAAAAAGAAGCAATTAAATAACAGTTACTAGAATTCCTACCTGGGGCAAAGCTCCATAATTCCATATGTAGCCATGATGAGGAAAACAATTAGCAACAAATCTTAATTTATCCTTTTTAACATCCTGCTTAATGGGATTCAAACTCTCTTTAAGACAAATTTCCATTTTAGCGTTTGTCCATCTTGGTATTTCGACAACCATATGTAATGTCTTGTTGTCTTCGTTGGCAAAGAGAGGAACATCGTGCATGGGTGAGATTGGGACACCCTGATCATTTTCTACACATACGAATTAAAGAAGTTTTTAAAATACTTTAAAAGAAATATTGTTAGATATTGTTAATTCAGAATATTTCTGTTATTTCATATAGTAATTCAGAATATGTTATGCAAGAATATATCAGAAAAATCTCTGGTACAAAAAAGACGATATAAAACTTGGTGAAAATATGAATGTATAAGGAACATATGTCTAGAGAATGATTATAACTACTTCCTCATTCATAAAGCCTATAAATATGTACTTTCACTGGAGCTAAATATCATAGGTCATTGAATTAGACCAATGCACGAAAAAATATCACAGATATCGTAACAAAAATAATTCGTAGACGCTTGCTGTTTAAAACAAATCATTATTTCAATACGAAATATACCGTAGCGAAATACGCCGTAGCGAAATATGCGGTAATGAACTTGAAACCAGGATTGAAATCCGACAGTTACGGCGCGATCGATTGAACTGATTAGAGTCCCCTAAGTGATTCACCATCAAGATGTAAGCGAAACTTCGTGCGACGTTGTGTCGTTCGAGAAAATTCAAGTCATTAATAACAATAAAAATATTAATAGCATGCACGCGAGAACGTGTATCCGTGACCTCGCAACGAAGTTCACGATATTTGACGCAGACTTCCGCAAATGTTGCTTCATCGTTTATCTGACTACGTCACGTCGAATCTACTCACTGAAAAATACTCTGTAGTCCGTGCTGTTGAGTGCACCTCTCTCGACGGTCGTGTACGACATGTCTCGGCAAAATTTCGTGAAAACAGCGAGCTTCCTAAACACCGGTCTACCGGTTGCTACGAATCGCGACGGAATAACGAGTTTCGTCAAACCGTGGCAACGTAACACGTGCAGCGTTATCAGAAACATTTCTGCCATCTGTCGTCCTACGCGTTATATATATATATTGATAAAAATATATATGTGTCAAATTTTATTTGATATATCAATTATTAAACGTAAAAATCCATGATAAACGCGCGCATGATATGTCATTTTATCTTTCTTTAATATCCAATGAACAACAAGGACATAATGATACATTCATACGCATTTTGAGTGAAACGGAACCAAACGATTAAACGTGATCTCTCTGTTTACACAATATTTTTGATAAATATTTAGTATAATATAGACTCTCACCTTCAATTTTCTATAATTTTGTAAATTTATGTATTTTCATGCATAGAATATATTTCGAGTTCCGGAAAGAAAAATAGTCGAAAATAGGAGATAGATATATAACATGTAAAACATTTATTATAATGCTTTCTTTAGCAACTAACATTGCTAATTTTCTAGCTAAAAAATCAGCAATTGAAAAAATATGTTATAAATTATATACTTCTTTAGCCGCTATAGTTTTCTAAAAAAAAAAAAAGAATTTACAATTGTGAATCCAAACCGTATAACGATAACAATACCTTATCGACAGTCGGGAGAGGTATTAGATCGACTGTTGCATTCAAATAATATAATAATTTGTGGATTCGACAGTTGATATGATATATCAGTAATGTCTGCGCTCTTTAATTATCCCCGGTGTTTAGAACAGTTTAGAATCCCAGTTTAGAACACCGATTAAAATTTTAAATTTTTTAACATTATCTTGAACATGAATAATAAACACAATTTCACAATAATGGTCACGTTGTAAAATATATATGTTTCTACAAACATCATTATAATTTAAAGATACAATTTTTTAAACTAACAATTTTAGAACGATCAATATTCGTAGATTAATGGCGAATGTTTTTCAAAGGGCATTTATTAGATTACCACCAGAATTGATCGATATGTTGGCCTATAATAAAAAATATATTCTTCTAATCGCATACAACTGAATTTTGTGACTTCAAATGTATTTAATCATTTCTAGAATTGATCCGACTTGTTTCGCCAAGTTACGCGATATGACTGGGAGTTGCGATTACAAAATTATGTAATAGAGTCGTGCGATAACGCTGGTTTGCTTATTTGCATCATTTGCGAGAACACACGACCCTCACGACGAATCACTATTGCTAGTTCGCTATCGTGATATTCGTGGCGCATAAATTGGAGGGATTGCACTCGTTGCACTCACACATGAGTCAGCTATTGAGTCGTGTTTCCGTCAACGGACGCCCATCGACGTTCAGTTGTTTTGTACGAAGATTTCACATATCATCACAAAAAATGGTTATTGCTGTAAGTATTCTTTAATGTACTTATTTTAGCAATGATTCATCAATTATCTTTCCTAATTGTACTTTAAGAGCCTCCTTGTAATCTATCATAATTGTAATCTATCATATCCTCAGAGGATGATACACGATATAAGTTCAGTTGTAAGATCATTCATTACACTAATAAAACCTACAGAATGTGATCGATTCTAGACACTACAATGACAATGTTGGATAGTTCTGGTTACTTTATTTTGATTGCTTGTCTATTGCATGATTGTGATAAAAATTGTAAATAATTCATTACAACTAATAAAACCTACAAAATGTGATCGATTCTAAACACTACAATGACAATGTTTTGATAGTTCTTAATTAAAAATATATATATAAATTATTAAAGCAAATTTATGTTAACCAAACAATGTGTAATTGCAAATATTTATATGATGTGTATATTTATTTTTTAAGTGACTGCTAATTGTTGGTCAAGTTTGTATATTTAACCGAATAGATATCTTATCAAATATGATATTGTATCTAATGAATATTTATAATTTTTTATTAAAAGACTAATCATCAATTATCGATGATTTTCAAGGTTGGAGACAAATTACCCAGCGTGGATCTTTTTGAGAACACGCCAGCAGACAAGGTAAACCTAGCAGAAGCTGCAGCTAAGAAGAAAATCATAGTGTTTGGTGTGCCAGGTGCATTTACTCCTGGTTGCTCAAAAGTAAGGAAAAAAACTTATTCTTTTCCAATTCAAATAATTATTTAAATTTTTGATAAATCCAACAGCTTTATCTTAATAAAATTAGAAATTTTTTATTTACATATAGTTTTGCAAGTAATTTTAATTTTCGTATTAATGCAATATCTTTCATTTGAATTTTTTATTTATAAGGTAGAGAAGAGCTATTCTGTGTTGATATATCTTTAGTTGCTATATATCTCCAAAAGTATATCTTCAAAAGCTTCAACTATAACAGCAAGCAATATCACTTTGCAGTGACGTGTTTACAACAGTATAAACATGGCTGCTTCTTGAAAACACAAACATGACTTTCAAATGTTTAATACATATTGTTCAGAAACATGAATATTATCACTGACAGGAATAGCTCTGTGGACGATAAAGCTTTACCCTAATAAAAAATTAATTTATCTTAAACTTAATTCAGCAAATTCTTATACAGCTTTATATATACATATATTTAGCAACAGAATAATAAATTTTTGTTTGATATAGATTATATTATAAATATGATTAATTTAGTTATTAATATTGATTTTTAGACTCATTTGCCTGGTTACGTTGTAAAGGCGGAGGAATTAAAATCCAAAGGAATTTCCGAGATATTTTGTATCAGTGTTAATGATCCATTTGTTATGGCAGCCTGGGGAAAAGAACATGGTGCAACAGGAAAAGTAAATGTTCATTTAATTATTAAATTAAAAAAATTAAATCTTTTACATTATTGTTATATAAATTTAAATTTACTTTGTCTATTATAATTATTTCCTTAAGAAGTTGTTTTTATTCTTAGGTACGAATGCTAGCTGACCCTAAAGCAGAGTTTACAGATGCCATGGATCTTGCTGTGGATTTGTCAGTCTTAGGAGGCAAACGCAGCAAACGTTATTCTATGGTGATTGAAAATGGAATTGTAAAGGAGATTAATGTTGAACCAGATAACACTGGTCTATCTTGCTCTCTAGCGGATCGTATTAAAGTCTAAAGCAGTTTAAAACACTATTTTAATCATCAACTTTAGAATGTGTAGACAGAGTTTTTTACAAGAGGAAACTGAGATTAGCATTAAGGAGAAAACTGCAAGTACTTCGGCTATCTTAGCAATATTTTTTAACGTTCTTCACATATAGACATAGAAGTCTATGTCTTTGCGACACATTGACATAAAAACAGGGTGCTTTCTATTTAATGTCTCAAGTCGACACAAACATTCTATCTTTCTTGACATTCCAGTGAGTAACAAAGATAGAACAACGTGTCGATTTGTGTCAAATGGAAAGCATCCCAATTGAGACCCGAATGATTCAGAATCAAACCAACTGAGCCGATATGTCTGTAGTTTTTCCTTTTCGCTAATTATAAGTGCTTTCCATTTAGTGACACAAGTCGACACAACTATCGTTCTGTCTCTATTATTCATGGAATGGGAAAAAAATAGAACATTTGGATCAACTTGTATCATTAAATAGAAAGCATCCCTTAATACCCTCTTGCCCTAACTGACACTATGTGCTTCATATATATGTATTCTAAAGCTGTTGATTTTAACATTTTCCGTTTTCATATTATGTTTTTCAACGTGTGTACTGTTAACATGTAGCAGTTATTCCTCGATTTTAGCGATTTCGCTTTTAAAATGAAGAAACTCTTGTGATATGTTGCTTTTAGTTTAAATCTTTGTATGTTAAATAGAAATATTACTTAAAAAAAGTTGAAATTAATGTTTTTCTTGGATCGTGACATGTATGATATGGAAATAAAAATAATTCCTTAAATGATATTTCAAAGCACATTTGAACGATCATCCTAAATCTTTGAATATGTTTTAAGAATTTCGATTGATTCTTTGTTATGAAAAATCTGATATATTTTATCAGATACTCATACTAATGTATCTTGTATAATGTTACATACAAGTAAAAGTTCAATTTTTGAATGATCTGCAGGCTCCTGGTGTAACAAATTAATGGCTGTCAGGCTGCGTTCAACAGAACGTTTATTTTATAACTGTTGGAAGTTTTCTTCGCGCTGATTAGATTTTTTTTTAGAGGAATGAACCTATCTCTGCAGACAATCATAAAACTGTTGCAAAACTATTGTGTTCTGTTGAACACAGTCATTGTATAGCACACTTCATGTTTGATTGCAATGGAGAACATATCTACACATCCTATATAAGAAACTTCAGAAGCTTGTTTTATGCTTGATTTTTCAATTATCTGCATGATATTAATAAGCGGAGCTGTCATTACAGTCTTAACTTATTAGAACTAGATTACGAGGCTTTTTCAGACATGTTCAAATTTTTTTTAACGGTACTTGGAATCTCTTATGCTATGGACTTAGAATTACTTCATTGAATTCGGGAAAATTTTGCAACTGAATATTGAATTAAATTACTAGACCTTTTACAATAAGGTAAAAAACAAAAATATTGTACCCTAGTGTACAATAATTTCTGAAATAATATGTACATTTCTCTCAGCCGTCAAAAATCGCTGCGGCGATGCTGCAACAATTTTTGAGAGATTTTAGAAATTATTTTATACTTCTATATATATATATATATATATATATACAGGGTGTCTCAGAAAATGTGACCGAAACACAGTGGGGACATAGATTGGACCAAGGGGAACAAAACAGTTTTGTACCATTTTGCAGTTGACGCAATATATAAATATTGCAATATATAAACGCAATATATAAATATATAAATGGTACAAAACTGTTTTGTTCCCCTTGATCCAATCTATGTCCCCACTGTGTTTCGGTCACATTTTCTGAGACACCCTGTATATGACATCGGACAGATGTCTCAGTTTGCGATATATTTTATAGGTTTTAGGATTACGAAATTATTATTTTTAAGAAAAAAATTTAAAAAAATATATAAAGCTATACGTAGCAATTAATTAATTGCATATCATTTCTTACATCCGACATCAAACAACCTGGTGCCTCAAAAGAGCCAAAACTTCAAATCTTTCATACATTGTACTACTTACAATAGAAAATTATAAAATAAAATACATATTTACAATATAATACAATATAATATTAATTAGTGGTTATATTTTCGAAACATAAGACAAATTTCTTAATTAGAATATTCTTTGAATTTTTCTTTGATGAAGTGTCCTTAGCGTCTTTAGCAAGAAGATCAACATGAAATGTTTTTCTAATGTGTTTGGTTATATCATATGGAACTCTCAAGGCCCTTTTATAATAGAACATTGACAAAACATTAATTTATCAGTTGAATTGGTTGAAACCTATTCATAAATTTCCCAACTTGTTTCGTTAATATTTTATTATCGATAATAGCTTCTTTCAGTTTAACTTTTTGAGCATTTATTTTACTAGTGTGTATAAGTTATTTAACTATTTCGTTTAAAGTTTGTAAGGAATGTCAGGATTGACAAGAAATGTCAGAATAAAGGCTTTATCGAAATATCACTGAACGTCTTAATTCATACTAAATAAGACTTTAATAAACCTTTACTATAAATTCAAATACAAAATTCCAGTGTTAGGAATATTACATAACGACGGTGTGCTTAATGTGTTGCAAAAATTCACTAACTGCGACGAAACCGTGCCTGCTCCGGCTGTGCTCCGGCTTTTAGTGTACAGTGTAAAGTCACTAGATTTATAAAGTACCGCAATCCATAAGACCAATGTATAAAGATGTGGAGCCAAAATGGCGTCGAAAAGTGTAAATAGTACTCATTTTCATAACGTATTTACACATTAAGTGTAATGTATTTAATCTGTCTGTTGTGTAAACACATTCATACTCATATGCATGTTTTGAATGAACCGCATGTTGGAGCCAAAATGGCGGAATGATTGCGGTACTTTATAAATCTAGTGACTTTAGTACAGTGTACATTGGAGCGCCGCCAATTATCAGTATCACAACCATGGAGTAAATAAGGAGAGCAAACTCGAGGTCTAAAGGCCCGTCTACAATACACGGAGTAAGAAGTAAGAGTAAGAAATTGACCAATCACAGTCGAATGTGAGAAAAATAATCGACTGTGATTATTCTATATAGGAGACTAGCGCGACGAAAGTTCACTTTAGAGCGAACTGAACTGTGTTCTTGGAAAGAGTTCTCAATTTTTCTAATTTTCGTAACCGAGATATTAATTTCTAATATGTTTCCGAACATACGTGCATGCAAAAATAAATTTTTCGTACGAAGATTTTGTTTTGATGTGAACAGAGAATGATCATAGCTCAAAGAATAATTATAGCTGGAAATTCGACGCTATTCGCGACTCATGTCTAGCGACGACCATTGCTGCTCTTCTTCTTCTTCTGTTATTGGCCCCGCAACCTAGACAGGCTGGTACTGGGCCATTGAGGTCTTCGTAATTGAGCTAATCGTGATTGGGGGTGCTATGCACCGGCCACCTCGAACCGGGCGAGTAATGGATGCAATAAAAAATGGTGAGGCGCCCCTTCAAACACTGGACGCCTGCGGCTACGACGCTTCCACGCCGCACGACCGCGCGCCAAGACGGATAAAGGGACTATCGAAATTGAAATACAAAGGCACAGTCCAAGCCGGCAACGCTTTTCAAAAATATAATCGAGGTGACGCAACACCCGAGACGAGAGGGAACACGTCCGACCCGCTCGAGTGGTCTACAAGACTTGACCATTGCTGCTTGTTATAAACAACGCGTGCATAAGGACGGCGAGCACGCGCGGCGCGTCGCGCTGGGCGGTCCTATCGAGCCGCGCGCTTGGATTTGGCGGTGGGCCGAGCGAATTTGGATATTTTTATAAATAAATATCTCGTTAACTATTGCGAAAATTGAAAAATGGTAGAAGACGTTCCGTCTCAGTTTAATCCTCTCTACCTATCCATGATATTTGTCAGGAGAGTTGTGGGACACCCTGTATATATGATTATTATTGGAGATATACAAAATTGCGTGCTTGTCTGCTTGTCGGTCCGAAATTTTCGTGACTCGGTTTCCCATGAACCAATTTTTCCGGAATTGTGAAAAATCGGATTTATTTTAAATATTTTATGAAAAAAGATAATTATGATATAGTAGAAGAATCTGTAAAAAAATAAAATTCCGATGTACTTTTTATTGTAACAGAAGAAAATAAATGAAATTTTTTAATTAAAAGTCGGTTTGAGGTTAAAATAATAGTCCGTTTTCCGAAAAAGTCACTCCATGGGAAACTCGGTCATCAAAAAGTCGGAACATAAAAAGAGTGATCATAGTAATTAAAAATTTA
>NW_017297898.1:1522170-1529176 GCF_001594075.2 Trachymyrmex cornetzi | reverse complement strand
TAATTTTTCTTGAAACTATTTAAATAAAATGTTGTTTTATTTTATATATATTAATTCATTCTTTATTCAAAAAATTTGAACAAAAAGAAAAAGAAATTTGCTCGCTGTTACAATTAGTAAAACTTACAAAAATTATGAGATTGAAATTAACTTGGAATTAAATTATCCCCAACAATAATCATATATATAATGGAAACAATAAATACTTATATATTAATCAATATTTAGCGAAAAATTATTTATTAATAATTATTTTATTAACAATTATTAATTTTTAACGTAACGAATTATAACGAACACAACGTGTATATCACTGCGTGTGCTAACTGCCGTGTCGTCTGATTCTATTCTAGTACTTTTCGATCTAGTACTTTTCCGAGATTCCGTTTTCCGAAATCCGACTGTCATGGGACAGCACCCTTAGGGTAAATTTTCACGAGTTGCTCAAATCGGCTGTTTCAGCGACAAAAAGAATCATGTGGTCAAAATTGACGAATATCAAACGCCCATTTTGATCACGTGATCCTTTTTGTCGCTGAAACAGCCGGTTTGAGCAGCTCGTGAAAATTTACCCTTACTCCGTGGTGCGGACTAAGGGTATATCCACACAAACTTGCATAGCCGCATAAACATATACATAAAGAAAATTATCCAATTGCAGTTCTCTTTTAAAATCGTACATAAAATGTGATTGGATAATTTTCTTTATGCATACGTTTATGCGGCTGTGCAAGTTGTGTGGATATACATTATACCTTAAAGAAGCATATAGCCTAGTTTACATCGTGTAATTGATACGCGTACTCATGGTGGAAATATATAAGGTGAAGCAATCTGATAGATGCGCAGTAGGAAAGTGCATATTCGGACATATTTGATTGGCTATTCCAGTATAACCTGCGCTATTATAGGTGGGAAAGTGCATATTGGGACATATTTTATTGGCTATTTCTAGTATTGCTATCGCCATTATGCCTATTGTTTCACCTTATATATTTCCACCATGCGCGTACTGACCAGTAAAGCCTGCGGCACACGATGCTTGTTTTCCTGCTGGATTGCTAGCTGGATTAGAATCTTGCCACTGTATTGGCTGCGATGCTAACACTGACAGCATCACATCCAATACGGTGGCAAGATTCTAATCCAGCTAGCAATCCAGTAGGAAAACAAGCATCGTGTGCCGCCGGCTTAAGCCCGGATCCTCGTACGGGCAACAGCGCTTTGACACCGAACGCTGATTGGTGAAAAACGGATGATGAAGATAAATTTTACCCCTACAACCAGCTTTTCACCAATCAAAGCTCTGTGTCAAAGCGCCGTTGCCCGTATGAGGATCCGAGCTTAATTTTATCGTCATATGTAAACATATACATGATATGTTTATTTAATTAATTGTTTCGATGCATATTTTATTAATTTGGTAATTATATAGAATACGGGCCTCACCTCCGATTTTAATGAATGACCACTCATTCGACGCGTTTTCACTCAAAATGAAAGAATCCGGCAAAAAAATGCGGCGCTCTGCAATGCGAACCGAATTATTAGCAGTTAAAAATTGCAGTATGAGAAGGTTAGAAAACCTGTCATATTGGCTATGTAGCGACACGAGCATGCTATATGGCTATATGCGCATGCGCTATGACTTAAATTTTAATTCATATAACAAAAAATAAAATATATTTTCCATTTGTGTTTTTGTTTAAAGCAGAGGATTTACTGCTTTAATTAAATAAAACAATTACAGTATATATATTTCTGATTTGTATTTTTGTTTTGTATGTTGCGCCAAAAGTAGCAAAACGCATGCGCACGAAGCCATAGCGCATGCGCACATAGCCATATGGCATGCTCGTGTCGCTACATCGGTATGACAGGTTTTCTAACCTTCTCATACTGCAATTTTTAACTGCTAATAATTCGGTTTGCGTTGCAGAGCGCCGCATTTTTTGCCGGATTCTTTTATTTTGAGTGAAAACGCGTCGAATGAGTGCTCATTCATTAAAATCGGAGGTGAGGCCCGTATTCTATATAATTAACATTAATTTAATATATTATTGTTTAAATACATTGCTGAAATTAAAATAATTTAATAGAAAATTACTAGTTAATAGGCGTATTAAATGCTCGGTGTAAAAGGGGTCTATGTCAACAAGATCGTCCGGATCGTCGTGTGCGAGGTTATATTTGAAAGATTATAAAATCGCGTGACTGCCTACGAAGCATCAACATGAAGTGCTGTGTGCCTGGGTGTAGGCAGGAAAGTATAAAGGGTATTTCATTTCATAGGTAAGAATTTTTGCATTAAATGTATCAATTCCTGTATATGTGTTAACGATGTAGGATATGAAGTGTTATTAAAGTTATTTTATTTTGAATGTACTGATAAAATTGAAGTGGCATTATTTTTGTTTATATATCATGTCCATATAGATTTCCATTGAGAGACCAAAATCGATCTCAATTGTGGATTGATCAAATACATACATATTTGGAAAAACATAACTGTGGACATGAAAGATTAAAACAGAATACAAAATCTGTTTTGTGTTCAAACCATTTCCTTAATAGTGACTATGTCACTACAGTAAGCGGCCGTATATTAAAAGCTTCAGCGTGTCCTTCAGTCTTTTCGGTAAGTTGTATAAAATAGCAATAGGGTAACGTGAATAGACTATAGGCATACCTTGCATAAACCTTGGTTTCATTTGAGAAAAAAGTAACTCGGAGTCTAATAATTCATGGGATGGACGGGTAGTGTAAATGTTAGTCCCAGTTTTAAAACCATTTTGATCACACAAGATATTAAAGCAGCATTTTTATGTATTACAGTGTGATCCTAATGCTAGACCTGCTCAACGGAAAAAACAACGTAAATTAAGCTCTAAAACACCTGCATTGCAGCCTCGATTACGCTACATTCTTCCAAAAGTAAAGATCAATGAACTGGAATGTACAAAAGTAATGACCACAGAATGCGACGAAGAAAACAGAAAAGTAAGTTGAGTATAGAATGAAAAACATGCACATTGCAGAATTTTTTACATTACAGATACCTTATCCCATGGTGCAAATTTCCTAAAACAATTATAAATTTCAAAAATTTTTAAGATATACTAAAAAATTTACAATTTTTAATACAATTATAATAAAATAATAATTTGCATTATTATGAAGTAATTGTATTGAAAATTGTATATTTTTTTTATTTAAAAATTTGAAATTAAATTATTAATTAAAAAGAAAATACAAAACACTTGTCAATTATTATTAATTATTATTAATTATTTTAATATTATTAATTATTTTATTAATAATATAATTGTATAAAAAAGAGTTTACTTTGTAATATACGTGACATCATTCATACTTGTTAATAATTATTAGTTTGCTCTTTGTAGAATATCTCATGTATTCAAGATTCGGTACTTGACGAATCGGTGATTAAAAAAGAAAGAATAGAGAAGCCAATGATAAAAAAGAGTACAGTCGAGGAACTGATGCTCAAAAAAGCTAAGGTCGAGGAAAAAATGCTTCAAGAAGGTACAGTTGAGGCACTGATGCTAGGTGAAGATATGATCGAGGAATCAATCGTCGAAAACACACAAGGATCGTTCCTCGAAGATTTAAACAAGGTAAAGCCATTTCATGATTTTGTAGTTTTCCTGCAAGTACGGTTATTTATTTATTGATTTAGTATTTCAATATATTCAAACGAATGTTCGGCGTTATAAATAACTTGAAGATCAAATTGGTTGAAAAATCGTTTCAATAATTAGTTAATGGATTTCATGAAAAAATATACATTTTCTATTTATTCAATTAACATTAAATTTGCTCCAGAGTGTAATCCCAATAACAGATAACAATTGAAGGAAAAAAATTCAAAATTAAAAATGGCAGATTTAAATTTCAAAATGTAATTTGTTTATATTTTCAATTTATCTAATAAATAATAATATTGTACAATTTTAATTATTGTTAACTTTTTATGTATTTATTCCATGACTTTATTATTTCTTGTAACTATCGGAGTTATGACGATGTATTTCTATTTGTAGAATGCATGCACCGGATGTTCATCATTAAAAGAAGAAGTCCAGACGTTACAGAAAAAGATAGCTGTTCTGGAAGAACTGTTATTTAAGCTGAAATCTTACAATGGAAGTGACATTTGCGATAATTCTTCGCTTCATCACAAAGAATTCTCGCAAAAATCAAGTATTCCAACCAGAACAACACAGCATACACAAAATGATCACTGTTATGCAAGCACTCCACAAAGCTTGCGACGACAGTTACATTTTTCGCAAGCCAAGGTAATTATGATGAAAGAAAAACAACGTAATACAATAAAAAAATTTCGTCGATCGGAGATGAAAGTGTCGCTGTTACAAAATTTGATGAAGTGTATGAGGAAAGAAAAGATCGCTAGACCTGTGAAAACATAGTTTGTATATTTGATTAATTAATAGGAAGTCACAAAACCAACTTAAAATATCTCCTTATGTACAAAATGTCACAAGATCATCTCCAGTTATATTTTAACACAATCTGAGCTAGAGGATGATGGTGTGTTAATCTACACCTCGCCACCTGTTTTCGTCTTATAAACGTCTGCTAGTGAGGCACCAAGTAAAGGCTTCAAATGGCAATGTGACTGCTATGGAGCAAACTACAATCCTCTTTGCGACTCGGAATTCTATTACTCAGTATCGAGACACTGTAGTGCAATGCGATACCTTAACATGTGCTTTGTTTCGTGCTTATGCCATTGATGGAACCTTCGCTTACAACTCTACCGATATCTCTATCGATACCTCTACCAACGAAGAAACGGAATGCTCAGATAATTTGGACGCTCTGCCTTCGAATATTAATGAAGAACAAGACGAAGAATCAATGGAGTTAAAATCGGAAATGCCTCCAAATTATTTTAAGTTATCCCAATTTGCCGAAAATGCAGTTGCATTAATTGCAGGTTACGTCGTGCGAATGGTATTTAACCCTTTGAGGGACACATTTTTGTGCTAAACTTGCAATGGGTATCAATGTGTTTCTATAGGTTTTTGGCGTCGCTGATCACGAATCCGGTATCAGAATTTGAAAATTCAAAATGGCGGATCCAATATGGCGTAATCAGCGACCCTGAAAACCCTTTTATACAAATTTTCATAAGATTACCTTAAAAACTCTGTCCATGGCCGAATTTATTCGAAAAAATTAAAAATTTTCCGTCTTTGATTGTTTATAAATAAATAAATAAATTTTCAAATTTTCAATCAAAGCATTACGAAGCCTAAGTAATAATGATAGTGTAGAAGTTTATTCGAGAGCGATTGAGCTGAAAACGGTCGCGGTATGGATAAAAAACTGAAAAAAGTTTGGTGTATCATATATGATACGCTGCCCCTCAAAGGGTTAAAAGAATTCATTGCATATCTTGTTGCTGTGTTTTCTGCAATGGCAACTCCAATGACAATAGACTTAAGTTAATTCTTCAAAAATTGAATGACGGCCTTAATGATGATTTCCTTCTCCCGATGTTATGACAATTTGCAGTTTGATTGAAAAGATGTTTCAAAGAGCTATCCATGAGTTGCCTATGGACACACCAGGATTTAATCACATCATAGCAAATGCAGTATTTGCCAATTTAGTCATGAAAAATTTGTTTCCAACTACATAATCACATGTTTGATATGTCAAAAGAGGAAAATCATATACATAGTCTAACAAAGACTATATCTTTGTGTTATATTAGGATAAAAATGTTTTATGAAGGCAAAAAGATTACGGAAACGCTGACAAACATCGGAAAGCGAAAGAAACTATCGCGACTTGCCATTTTCTTAAAAGGATAAATAAGCATGTAAATAAACATATTATGTATATGTATACCAAATATGTATATACTTTTCACATTTTATAGTATTTAAAATTAAGAATAATATATTATTCCACATTTTTGCAACATTAAAATTTTCTTTCCACTGTTTCTTTTGTTCTTGATAATCATATAAAAATACAAAATATTTCTATGCAAATGTTGTTCCTACTCTTAAAAGCGCAACACGCGTGCGAATGAATGTACTAATAAAACTGAAGTGATGTTATTTTTGTTTATGTACCATTCTGTCCATATAAATTTCCATACATCAATAGTATATTGATCGCAACGCGCGCGCAAACGCTTCTGATTCGCTCAAATATCGTTCCAACTAAAATGGCGGCTGATCATTTGTGGCCACAAATTTTCCTCGATGCCCATTCCAGTGTATATATATATATAGTTCAGTGAAAGTACTAGCGAGGTAGCGGGTGCTTTCCATTTGATGACAAGTCGATACAATTGTCGTTCTATCTTTATCACTCTCTGAATGGCTAAGGGTGCCGTCACATGCGGCGTAACTTGCGTAAGCGTAACTTGCGCCAACCAATCATATCATTTTACTTGAACATCAGTTTCTGTCTAGTCACTTTATGCTTTTTACGCTATTTTGTTGTTACGCCGAAACATGATAGAACTATCATGCGTCGAATCTAATTTCTGGCTCATTTTAGCTTATTCTGTCTGAAAAAATGCACAAGGGTTTCGATTTTGCAACAGTACAATTATAGAAGTCGTGCGCCCCTTTGCATCGCGTGAAAAGTCGAAACCCATATGGAACAGTACACTCAGAAAAAAGTTTTGTTGATATGTGACCAACAAAAAATTTTTCGTTGTCCTAACCAAAATTTGGTTATGCTAATCAAATTTTTGTTAGGATAACATAAAGGTTTTTGTTAGTCACATATTCTAACGAAAACTTTATGTTATCCTAACAAAAATTTGATTAGCATAACCAAATTTTGGTTAGGACAACGAAAAACTTTTTGTTGGTCACATATAAACAAAACTTTTTTCTGAGTGTACAATTATAGACCTCATTTTGCCTCTGTGACCATCGACATCTAGAATGGACCGCTGATGGCAATGGTGGGGGTAGAAAGACGATTAGAG
>NW_017297898.1:1521870-1522072 GCF_001594075.2 Trachymyrmex cornetzi | reverse complement strand
TAAACAGAGAAAGAACGATCTTATTATTCCTGCCTCTCACTCTAATCGTCTTTCTACCCCCACCATTGCCATCAGCGGTCCATTCTAGATGTCGATGACTCTAACCTAGAGCTGCTTTCCTTTTAGGAGACACAGTCGACACACTTGACACAAATCGACACACGTCGCTTTCCATTTACAATTTTGTTCAAACTCAGTCGAC
>NW_017297898.1:1515314-1521468 GCF_001594075.2 Trachymyrmex cornetzi | reverse complement strand
AAATTCAAATCTTTTAAGGTTAGGTATTAAAAGTTCGTACACACGATACACACACTGCACATATCGCGTTCCATTTAAGCGTGGCAAACTGTGTTTGTGTGTGTTATACTGTGTCGGTTTGTGTCTCCTAAAAGGAAAGCAGCCTAAGGATAGAACGACGCTTGTGTCGATTTGTGTCGTCAAATGGAAAGCACCCAATAAAAACAGATATCATGCAGAAATATAAAAGCACTTCGTGATTGGTTGAATTTAGTTCCGCTGCCGCATGAACCGCTCAATGTACCATCAGCCTTAGCAAATCAAATGCGCTATCTATTTTTAGTGGCTTTATACGTCAGACCAATTAACGTGGCACGCATGACGGATAGCTAGCTAATCCCGCCCAATCGTCAATTAGCGGTCGCAATTGTGCGAATCGTGCTTTTCCGATCTGTCAGACCATGTGTCAGACTATCACCATTGTTACATAGTTTACGGCGAAGAGAGAGAGAAAGGACTCGCGGCGGCACTTGGGTTTGCGTTGCACTTGTATGATCTTTTACGCTTGATTCCTGATCAGGAGATTCGAATCTGCTCTCACAGCCGTAAGTACAAAGTGCGATTGTTATTACATCGATAGTTGATTCCCGATCGACGGTTCAGGATCGTCGAAATCGGGATCACAGCGCGTTGACATGCCGAGGGATCGAGAGAATTCCAGGCCAATGTCAATCTGCGTTGGCCGTGTGCGTGCCAAAATGTCCAAGCGGCTGATCGCGCGCCAGCGGAGATCGATGATGGTCGTGTATAGTGTATCGTCTCCCAAACGGTACAGTAACGATGCGTAATCGATGCATCCGAAGACGATACATCCGCTCTTCCTCTCGGCAGCATCCCCGCCCCAACGATTGTGTCGTCGATTAACTCCTAACCCTCATGCGGAATCCATTGTCAGATGAACATTGCGGCGACCAACGACATCGATGGCAACGCGATCATTGTCCGCCTCCTTTTTTTTCCTCTTCTTTCGAGATGGTTTCCTCCACGGAAACGGGTTTCGTTTGTAGCCTCGTCATTTTCGCCGCTTCGTATTTTTGTTCATACTCGTATGACGAGTCAGTGTATATATGTGTACACCTATGAGCGCGCCCGTGCATATTTGAAGATATTTTTAAACGAGAAAGAGAGAGCGAAATTATCTTCCTTTTTTGCTTAAACATTTCTCGAGTATTCATATATTTTATGTAAATAATTCTTAGATTACTGTAAGTGAATAAGTACAAACTTTTTCTTTGCTAAGACAATAAAGTATTAATGCACAAGACACAATTACAGGAACTATTTTTAACATCCTTAAATAATGAAAATATACTGATGTTAAGAAGTAAAATTGTCATAATTTTAATTCATTTTTGAGAGAATTAAAAGTAATATTAAAGCAATATTCTTGACAAATTTGTATGTTTCAGAAATATATATAGTTTGGCTACATTCTGTTTTATGCTTGTAACAACACTTGTAAGCATCATTTGTCCTTGTTTAATATTTGATAGATAACAAGAACAAACTAATACTTATAGCGTGTATGAGCATGAAAATAGCACACTCCCATAATATTATTTTTTAAAGTATTTTCAAAAAAACGTATTCCAGAAATTTCTAACATGTGTCTTTCTTTCATGCTTCTCTTGATATTATGTATTGTTTGAAAATTATAACCGTAAAGCTGTAACTTTAAAATTATTTATATAAAAATTTTTTAATTATTTACACACAAGATAATTTTTCTTCTGAAAGCAAAAATTTTATTTATTAGTTATAATTAAAATAACATGTTATGTAACAATTTGAAATAGTGCATACAAAAACATAGTTTTGAGCCATATCAATGATAAAATAATAAATGATAACTTAAAAATATAGTTATAATGTGTGTGTGTGTGTGTGTGTGTTTATCTCTCAAACACACACACACACACACACACACACACGCACGCACGCACGCGATATGCTGAAATTTTCCAAAATTTGTCAATTTTGATCCTCAAATATATAAAAATATTTTTTGCCTTTATCTGACAATAAAATTTGATGTATATAAATTTAATATAATAGATTATTGTAAATTTGCAGTATTGAAGATTACGATTATATTATTTTTAATTTGTGAATTTTATTATAACTTCCTTGCGCTATTTTTAAGTTTATTCAAGAAAAATTTCTATATAACGAAAATATAATATTAAAATATAATATGTGTAATATAATAATATAAAATATGTATAATTTTTATTTGTATTTTTAGATGTCAACTGGACCTACACATAAACATCGTTACAAAAACGTAGGATTAGATTCACAAGAGCTGCGAAGACGCAGAGAAGAAGAGGGAGTCCAATTAAGAAAACAGAAACGTGAGCAGCAATTATCAAAACGTCGCAATGTTCCAAACATTGTTGCAGATGAAGATAATGTTACATCTACAGATGATTATTCACTTCCTATTGGTACAGCACAATCGGTAATATAATTATATTTTTAAATGTTTTTGTGTATAATTTGTTTCATAATAATTTTTCTTTTTACTTAACAAAATTCATATTTTAACAGTCTCCTGGTATTATAACATCTGAAATGGTAGATGCATTGTATAGTCCTAACATACAAGATCAATTGGCAGCAACGCAGAAATTTAGAAAATTATTATCAAGAGAGCCAAATCCCCCTATAGACGAGGTTATACAAACAGGAATCGTACCACAATTTGTTGAATTTCTTAAAAATAATACAAATTGCACTCTGCAGGTTGGTATATGGAAATACGACAGTATAAATGTTCTCTTTTGTTGTGTATCAAAGATATATATAAATGATAATATTAATTGTCAGTTTGAAGCAGCATGGGCTCTGACAAATATAGCAAGTGGTACATCTCAACAAACACGTATTGTGATAGATGCAGGAGCTGTTCCTACTTTCATATCTTTACTTGGTTCTGAATATGAAGATGTGCAGGAACAAGCTGTTTGGGCATTGGGTAATATTGCAGGCGATAGTCCCGAATGCAGAGATCATGTCTTAGCCAATGGTATCCTCACACCACTTCTGCAGTATGTTTCTTTATATTTACAGTTTTTATGTAAATTATTACAGTTTATCATTATTATAAGAAAAATGAAAGATTCTTATATACATGTCGCACAATAATATAAAACTAATATTGCACTATTTTTATAGACTGCTATCAAAGGCAACACGACTTTCTATGACCCGCAATGCGGTATGGGCATTATCAAATCTCTGTCGAGGAAAGAATCCAGCACCAGCTTTTGCAAAGGTTGCACCATGTTTACCAGTGTTGGCACATCTTCTCAATCATACTGACTATGATGTACTCGCTGATGCTTGTTGGGCTCTTTCTTACTTGAGTGATGGCCCAAATGATAAAATACAAGCTGTTATTGATGCTGGTGTTTGCAGACGTCTCGTAGAACTTCTCATGTATGTTGAAGTTTATATTCATTATGCATAAGATTAATTTTATGTGGATTATATAATAATTGATGAAAATTTTTCAGGCATGAACAAAATAATGTAATAAGTGCGGCTCTTCGTGCTGTAGGAAATATAGTTACTGGAGATGATGTGCAAACACAAGTTGTATTAAATTGCTCGGCATTACCTTGTCTATTACATCTCTTAAGTTCGCCACGGGAAAGTGTTCGTAAAGAGGCTTGTTGGACAGTCTCTAATATCACTGCCGGTAATCCCCAACAAATACAAGTATGTTTCAATCTTTTACATAATAGAATATAACTTTGTTTATATATCTCGTATATCAATAATTAATATACAACATTGATTTCTATTTTTTAGGCGGTGATCGATGCTAATATCTTTCCGGTTTTAATCGAGATTTTAAGTAAAGCTGAATTTAAAACACGTAAAGAAGCTGCATGGGCAATTACAAATGCTACTAGTGGCGGAACAGCCGAACAAATTCGATACCTCGCAGTGCAAGGATGTATTCCGCCGCTTTGCGACTTGCTTACTGTTATGGATGTCAAGATTGTTCAGGTCGCTCTGAATGGTATAGAAAATATTTTACGCCTGGGAGAACAAGATGCAACTATGCATAATGGTCTCAATCCTTATGCAGTTCTTATCGAAGAATGTTATGGTAAAATATCAATTTGATACAGGTTTTCTATGAAAGACGTCATCGTCAATAAATATTGATTTGTTAAATCAATTTTTAAAAAAATAATGTTTCAGGCCTAGATAAGATAGAATTCTTGCAATCGCACCAAAATATGGATATTTATCAAAAGGCCTTCGATATTATCGAACGATTCTTTGGGTCTGAGGAAGAAGATACCCGACTTGTACCTTCAATCGATTCACAAGGACAAGAATATCAGTTCACCTCACCAGATTCTTCCCAACTACCAGTGCAAGGCTTTGACTTCTAATCATCTGTCTTTAAATTTCTGAATATAACTCTGTTTCTTTAAACGTTAACGTTATTTGTTCCACAGGGATTTATAATATTTTAAAAATTAGTAGGGGAGATTGCGCGCCGAGCTACCTGTTTATGGGAGGTAGGTGTCCACAGTACTGTTATCTCAGGTGTTAAGCGGTAGATATCCCTATTAATTTAAAAAGTAGCTGGAAAAAGCTAAGTAACATGAAAACAAAAATTTCTGAAATTACTTACATAATGCTTTTTCAATTACTCGTTAGAATGGTAGACATCTGCCTCTTAACATCTGATCTGAGACAACAATACTGTGGACACATGGTCTCTCCTACATCAATAAGAGAAATATGATTTTACATATTCATTCACTGAGCTTGAGTGTATTTGTGTCAGAAGTACAAAATAATTGAAACTGATCTATTCTTCTTTTATTCGAATTAAAAGCAGTAAAAACTCTTCATACACTTTCAATTGATTTTTTCTTTTTTTTTTATTTTTTATTATTTAAGATGAACCATAACTTACTCTATGTTACGATCTGAAATTGTTTTCGAATTTACGTCAAATTACAACAATGTCTGTGTTTAGAGCCTTGAAACAATTTGTGTAGGAACACTTACAGACTCATACCTGCATGTATTTAGTATGAGACGTTTAGTTTTTGAAACAAACGTCTTAGTGCTTAAGTAGAAGTGGAGACAGTGATCAGAACAATTTGTCGAGGCAAACTCGCACCTCGTCCGACATGTGACTGACGCAGAATTACGAAAAAAAAAAACTTGCATTACCCTGCAAGACACTAACTGAATGACTGAAGTACGCGACTACGTAGCCAACACGGACAACATTACGCAACGCGGTACTCACCTCCTTACTATACTAGATAGAAACATGACCAATTAAACTTTTTTACTGTAAATACGTATCTCGTAATTTTAAGGCTATTTTATACAGAGTGCCCTCAAGAAGCGAAGCAATAGTTTTATTTGGTCAATGCAACAGTTTGCGAGAATTGAGATATTTGTAATTTGTGATAGATATAATTTGTATTGAGATACGTGCAAAGTATGCTTTGATTTTCTTATGTTAAATAATCGTGCGGAATGCCGACTTCAATTATTATATACTTATACTTTTGTTAATCTAGTGTCATACAATAAATTACTAGTTCTTAATTATAAATATTTGCAAATGTATTAAATAAATATTTTTTATCTTATGTTTCTCATAATTAAATTTTTGAATTATCGCAGAGTCAATATTTTTCAACCCTTTATTTGCCTATGATGAAAATGAATAGTATTGAAATTGTACAGCACATAATCAGATTTTGGACATTCTGTATGAAAAGTCTATGACTGTATATATGAAATGTATTTATTATTTAGGTTTGACGATACCACACTATATTACACAAACCCTATATATACTATCTACTTTTAGTTACCGATTTGTGAATTATTACGACGGAGAATGACTGTACTACAGCCCATTAGTTGAAACTTTGCTAACTTATTACTTTAGCAAAGTATGCAGCTATGGGTGCTTGTTGCCAATTTATAATATACTTACCGAATAATATTACATGAATAAAGAAAACTGGATTTGTCGAGTTGATTATGCGCTATGCACGTTATTTTTGCATAAAATTTGAAATGAATTATTTTCGATTATATATATATATATATATATATA
>NW_017297898.1:1467055-1515301 GCF_001594075.2 Trachymyrmex cornetzi | reverse complement strand
TAATTTTTTTTTTTATATATATATATATATATATATATATATATATATATATATATAGATAAAATCATACATGACAACCATCAATCCTGAAAACTGATGGATTGGTCTAAATTAGTGTTTTTTAATCGGTATAATCAACAATCTTTAAATACAAAATTTTTACCAAAAAAAATTTATTCTATAATTATTTTAATTAAAATAGATTTTGTTTTTACATTTTTTGTTTAATCAATATTAATAAAACAAATATTACTATTACTTTATTTCATACGTACGTAAATAACATGAACATGTATTTAGAAATTTATTACGAACTTTTTAACTGCTTATTGAAGTATTCATTATTGAAACATTGAAAAACACTTATCTAAACTATGAATATATTTTTCCCAACGATCTGTAATACAATGTTAAAAAATTTATTAAAATGGAAATAAAGCTGTATAAATAGATATTGTGTATTAAAGCTTTAGTTATCTTAAGTTTTTCAACTGCTTTTAGAAAATATTGAATTGTAATTTGGCATTCTTAAAATCAATCAATATATCCTAAAAAGCATTGAATGCATATCAGAAAATTGACAAATTTTTATTTAAATTACAAAAAGTTAATGAAAATTATGTAAAATGTGAAATAAAATTTGTATTTTATATGTTTATTTAGTATATATGTATATATTTTAATATTTAATTTGATACGATAATGAAAGTTAATAGGTGAATACATTTTTTTTAAATATGAATCGTTTATTGTATGCAATTCATACAAAATGTTACAAAAAATAAATTATTTGCGTATATTTGTAAATGTAACTTGTCAATAATATTTTGCAATTTTATTATATGTAAATACCTTGTATTATTAAACTAATTAAAACTACAGTGCATCAGGTCTTGTAAATTGGCAATGAGCAGGATACGATACTTGACATTATTTCAATTATTGTAATGGACTGCCGACTGACACATTAATACAAAATCCAATATCACACATACACAAAATAATCCTAATTATTGTATTTTATTTTGAAGCTAAATAAATGTCATTCGGAAATATGCGTGAAATCGCTACGTACAGTGTCATTATATTTTTCGAAAATAGAAATATGAAATTGTGATTAGAAAAACTCGCTAAAAATAAAATTTATTTCGTGTAACATTGGCATAACAAAATAAAGTTAAATTAACAGATCTGTAGATTTTATATCTTTAGTTTGTAACCAAAAATGAATAATTTTATCATAACTGTCATAACTGCTAATTGTATATGCTAAATTCATTATATACAATGCAAAAAAAACTATAGAAAATATATTTAATATTAGAATTTTTTTCAGTTCTGACAGTTTTGATTTAATAAACTGCAGCAATAAGTTCAAATTTCAAAAATATATAGCATTACATTCATCATGTATATTAATTTATATTTTATATTATACTACTAAAAGTAGCACCAAACTATATGCGATTCGTAATAAATTTACAGAAATTAATCATTTATCAATATGGATTTTCCATAATGTTCGCGATTTGTGATTTATTATTTATTTATATATAATCCAGCTTATGATATAGATATGATAGAAAACCTTATTCAGCAAGAGATGGGAAGATATAAATTTCTCGCGGTCACTAAATCGTTCCAAAACTGTATTTCTAGAAAGAACAAATGTATATGTTCTAGAATTTGATATTTACAAAGGGCTTAATCAATTGAAATTAAACAGAACGTTAGTAGTTTTATTTTTTTTACATAATGGTAATGACTTTTAAGACACCACATCTCCTGATAATAGCTCTTTTTAAATACGAATAGAAACACAGTTCATACATAATTATACTTTATTACTATTACATTTATCGAAAATGATGAGGCAAAGTTTCACATTCAAGTTTCCAAAATCAACAAAAACTAACTTGATTTATTTTAATTTCGTTAAAATACTGTTTTGTTAGTGACTCGACATAAATAATAAATAAATAATTACAAATTTGATGAATCTGCCTTTCTAAATGAGTCTTCGAATAGCAAACTGCACATAGGGCGCTAGCTTTGAATTAACAATTTTATTATTTATTATACAAAAACATATTTAACTTTGTAATTTACATAACTACATCGATGTGCTGTTATAACTATATGCTTATTTTCTTGCAATTCAGATTAGCAATATCTTAATTGTGGTTCAGGTTGTACCGATATAATTACCCCATCTGTAATGCGCGTTATAAGTGCTAACAAAACATCCTGATCGATGCTCTTTGATAGTCGGTTATAAATCTGATTTTCTACAAAGTTTAGCTTCTTCTGTTGTGACAGAGAACTGTTAGTTTGCATAGTAAGAATGTAAATAGCTTCTGCTACTAAAGGATTTATTCTATCGCATAAATTATGTAATGCCTTTATTGCTTCTGTATTAATATTCAGTATATCGTGAATAATCTGCAACAAATTTATTTGATTGTACAAGTCAGTTCATATAAATAGAGTTTATATTTAAAATATATGCATACTCACTACAACTTTTTTTTTCTCTGGAGAATGTTCATTTAATGTAGTAATGATCTCACCAGCATCGTTTCCAAAATCTTTTGGATTAAATATCAGATAATTATCTGCATTCAAAATATCACTGCTTATATGTGCTAGTTTAGTAGCTAAACAATTCATTGTAGTTGTTTCCTTTGCAAACAGCAAAATTACTGAAGGTATTTTGGGAGTTCCTGATTTCACTTCGTTTATAGCACATGAAATATCACTCCAGATATCTAATTCTTGATTATAAAATGATGCTTTGAGGTTTTGGACTGATTCAGTTAACAATAAAGGATTATTGAGGATTATAGACTGTCCTTTATTGTTTAAAGGTAATTTGAAAAATATTATTCCTACTACTAATCCTAATATGAAAATACAGAGATAAAGATTACTGCTTGTATTCTGTTCATTCTTCTTAGTATCTCTTTCATACTTTATTTTCTGTGAACGAACATTTCTTTCTAGAGAGGTAGTTCTGGAGCGATTTTGTGAACGATGTAGAGACAGTGTCTCTTCGTCTTCCTCACTAGAACTTTCTGTCACTTGTATATTTTCATAACTTTGATTTTTAAATAATTCTTCAGTTTCGGATGAATTTGATATATTTTGCTGTCTTGATATTATTCTTTCCATTTCTAAACTTTGAAAATTATTGTTTAAGGAATAGTGTTTGCTTGTATCTTCTGATCTTGGAGATCTTCTAGATTTGAGTTTAGATGATATGGATGTTATTGGTGGGCTGTGAATCTGCAAAATAATAATACATTATCTGTTACACAAGTAAATCAGAAATGGTCATGCAGTCTTAGTAATGCCTTGCAACCAAATTTAATTTACCCTGTAGTATACCCTGTATTTACCGTAATATTTACCCTGTAGTAATCATGTATTGTAATCATACATAGTGTGTATTCTACAATACATGATTTCTGACAGGTTGAAATTCTTATTCTCTGTTCTCTGTTCTCTATTCCTTTTATTATACGGAGCCCCTCAGTATAACTCTTAAATAGAATCTGTTTGTCAAGTTATATTTCAAAGATAGATGTTGCATGTAGTGACAAGTGATATATGAGATTTTAATCAATATACTTTAAAGAGGCTAATAAAAAATAGGAAGTAAGGTAAATATCCCTTTTTGTGACCATGTAAGATAGTCGCATGAATTAATAAGAATAAAAAATACTAAAAAATAATTAAAATCAGGAATCAATTTTACCGAACTCAAGATTAATTATTTTTGTATCGAAAAACATGTTTTTCTGAAGTTCTAAGCATAATCTAATAAAAATAAAAAAAGAAATAGTGGACTATGTAAATGTACGCATTTGTGACCGTTTGAATTTAATCTGGCCCTATTAGTGACACCACCATCTGTCCCGGTTAATGACTGGTGCATCAGATGAAATGTACTATTTAGTGACCGGCGGATTAATTTTCTTGACGTCAATTTGATATCACGTTGACGATCATTTCTCGTTCAAGTATCGATAAAAATATACTTACTCGATGCGTTTTCGCGTAAAAATAAAGATTTGACAGAAAAAAAGCGTCGTGTTATCCTGTGAACAGAGATATTAGCCTGATATTTCATGTATCTTTAATCAAACTTAATGTCTATTTAGAAAATCTATCACTGCCACAAAATATACGATGCGCACACGTGCTGCAGTCGTACTTTCGTGCTCTATGGCCACAAGTTACTCGCTGTAGTACAGGGCACGAAATTTGAACTCAATAGCACACACTAAATATGATAAGCTTTCTTAATTTGGTCAAAGAAATTACTTATACTTACTCAATGCTTAAGTTGTAAACAAATAATTTAAAGCTGTGGTCATAAATAGGTACAGAAACACACGATGTCCCACTTAGTGACCTAATCAAAAGTTACTAAAATTTTCCCTCGAGCATACGTCGAATATTTTCGATTTATTCGTACAAATGCAATTCACACTTGTCCATAAACATATAGAGATGAGTATTAATTGTTTTCTTTTCAAAAAGAGGAGCGATATTTAATATTATGACTAATTTTCTTGTGAGGCGGTCACAAATGGAAACATGCGTTTTGTTGTACCTATTTGTCACATTCATCTATATGTTCAAAATTACTAACCTTTTTTAGAATTCACGCATAGCACAATATTTATTAAGTATTCACTGACACACTTTTACGAAAAAACTATATTCTTCAACGTTTTATCCCGGACGACATAACAAAAGTGTGACTCTTCCGTGACAAACGCCGTCTACTAACACGTGGTCTGTTTTCTGTTCCTACACTAGACTGTTCTAGAACTCTCTTTCTCGTTTTAAACAAATATCAAACGTATATCTAGCTGGGTGGCACCCAGTTGGACACGGCTCAATTAAACACGAGCCACTCACAGCGCTTGAGACTACAAAGCTCCTAAGCACCGGTCGCTGTGATTGGTGGTGTCCAATCGAGCCGTGATCAACCGGGATCTCCCCTATCTAGCTCACATTAGGCCTGTTCTTTTTGGCTGAACTTTTGCACCAGTTCATCTTTTTTCCTCTTCTTTCCTCCTAAAGAGAAAAGGAAGAAAGATGAACTGGTGCAAAAGTTCAATCAAAAAGAACAGGCCTTTTAAGTTCCAAAAGTGTACACTAGTTCAGCCACAAAAAACAGACCTATAGCGACAAACATGTGCTCAATCTGCTACTGATGGAGACACGAGCACCTTATTTCATATTTTCATGAATATTTGTTAGTCAAATATCACTGAAACCATATATCAAACCATGGCTAACTAATCGTTAAACGTGATGAATACCCTTTGCGAAGATAAATTACATAAAACATCTGATTAATTTAATAAAAGTCCACCAGTGGTCACAAATAGGGACATTTACCTTAACATCCTAAAGAAAGTTATACATACATTGTTTGTATCTTCTGATCTTAGAGATCTTCTAGGTTTGGGTGTAGATGATACGGATGTCATTGGTGGGTTGTGAATCTGCAAAATAATAACGCAACACATGGACAAGATATGAAGAGGAATCGCAATCGCGCATAAGCGAAATGTTAGTAGAATGCCAAGACCCTCTCTATATATTTAAACAGAATACTGCAAACTGACATCATTTGCACATTTGCTTATATTTTATTAGCAGAAATTGACACAATTTAACAGCAAAGGAATCAAGACCGTGTGTTCAAATTTATACTGGCAATATTGAAAATCTATAGTGTAAACAGTTGACAACAGAGAAAAATATCAGGGCGCTCCTTGTCTCGATCCCAGGCCTGGTCTCTGCTCTGAGTTGGTAGACTTTGACGATGCCAATGAGCCACACAGCTCTGATGCTGGTGGTCTCTCTGTTGTGTCTATATCTAGTAAATATCTTACAATAGTATATATAACATGAATTATAAATTTCAGTACTGGTAGTATACATATATAAAATACGGCCAAATACAGCCTAAGTAGACTATGGGTTTTTTTATTCCTGCATTTTCACATGGTGCAATAAGTTAAAGGTCTTAAGTACACACAAATTGTATATATTTTTTCTTTATATAATTAAAGGGTTATCTCATGATTAACTTTTAACCGAGGTTTAACTTATTTTAAGTAATAAGTAATAATGAATGTAAAACTGGGCCTAAAGGGCATTCTACAATGCATTGCAAACACCCGTTGCCAGTTGAAACGTTTGTCCCGACAATCAATTAGAAGCATTAATGGTGTTATTTATGCTTCTGATTGGTTGTCGTGACAAACATTTCAACTGGCAACGGTTGTTGGCAACGCATTGTAGAATGCCCTTAAGGGCCACTTTCACCATTGTCGGTTAACTTAACCAGTCTAGTAACTGTAATGAAATAGAAAGAGATAGAATTATTTCTATCTCTTTCTATTACATTACAGTTATTAGGCTGGTTAAGTTAACTGAGGTGAAAGTGGCCCTAAGTGAGCCCCATGTAACTATTGGTTAACCGAAGTTGGTAAAAGAGACCCAAAGTGAGAAACAAACATAAATTTGTTTCACCTCAACTTAATAGGTCTGTTTCTTATTGCTGCACTTTCTGAACTAGTACACGCAGTACAATAAGTTGAGGTGAAACAAATATTACGTTTGTTTCACTTCAACTTATTACACCGGTTCAGAGTACAGCAATAAAAAACAGACCTATTGCATAGGGTGCACTAGTTCAGAAAGTGCAGAAATAAAAAACAGACCTTGATGTATTTAAAATATTTAAATAATTACAAAACAGCAAATTCTGCCTAGTCAGTTTTTGCAGTTAATCTATTATTAACATCCTGCTTGCAACCCTCGCAGGTTTTGCTATATTTTTACTGGCATATTACCAACAAAACATGTAACGCGCATAATTAAAAATCTATTTTCGACAAATTTTACCGTTATCTACGTAATGTAAGAGAAAAAAATCTCGCATGTAACAGTCGAGGATTTCATTCGCTTATCTCGACGAAGACGAATACGACTTTTCAGAAAAATCAATGAAAATGAGTAGCAATGAAACCCAAAAGCATATACCTTGCACATTCCGCAATTTCCGCAGCCGGTGGCCTCATCTGAATCTCCATTCATATTTTATCATCACAGAAAGATATAACCTCATCATACAGTCGCAGCAACTAGTTGTATCGCGAGTATCTGCGATTATCGCAAATGATCGCAAATTTGCCGTAGAAACGTCGCCCTAGTGGCTCTAGTGCCAATATGTGAGCTAGTACCAGCCATGCACGATTGATAAAGTCGAGATTCGAGATTGGCGTTAGTTTCAGAGTGGTCACCGGTCGCCACTCGATCAGCATTAGTTAGATGACGTGGATACGTGAATGCGGCCATTGCGACAATTGACAGCAACGCGAGCGGTGAGTCGCACATTTGCGAGGATCCGGCTCATCCGGCTGCCGTCGTCGTCGTCGTCGCCAAATCTAAGAGCGTCAATGAACGTCCGGATGCGAATTTGAAGTTGCTATACGGTGACAACATGTGCGTTGGTCCATTGAAGAAATTATGCCATTGGGGACCGCTCTCCTCACTCGGTACGTCACAAGTGTCTCTCCAGTCCGGATGGACTGCGATCATTTTTCGTCTCATCGTCAATCGAACGTCATCTCGTCAATGAAAACATGATTGATCTCTCATCAGCTACATTCAAATATATAATAAGAATGATTAACTTGACTAAATTCCGATTAACTTAATTGAAGATGATTAACTTGTCAACATAGAACTTTTGTATGTAGATTAATTATTAATTTTTTGTCATTTGATATGTGTAAAGAAATATCAATGAAATTATGTAAGAAAAGTGTAAGAATCTGATGAAAGAGGTAGAGGAGATATAGATGAGAAAATATTACCTGACACTTGATAGTAATATGATGTTTGAAAGGCTAGGAAAAATAAAATAGAAGATTTTCCTGGACAAGTAAGGAATTAAGGAAACTGAAGAAAATATTGAATGATTATAAATGAGATAATAAAAAGAAGAAACTGACAATCAAAAGCAAGGATTTTATTGTATTTAAATACAGTACATTGACGAGAGTCCAGTTATTTGTTATTAATTTATCATTGTTTACCAATTTTGAGTTATATAATTTATTATCTCTGAGCTAATTTTGTGATGTATCAAATGACAAAAAAGACATTGTTCATGTTAACGAAATATTACTTGATAAGTTAATTGAAATTCAATTAAAGTCATCCTAAAGTAGTACATGGTAGATTTTTAAAAATTTATCAGTAATATCAAGAGATATGTTTCAGCAAGCTAGATGACAAAATATAACATGGTGAATTATTTCATCTTTGTTTAACATTGGTAAATAACAAGAATGTAACGATTTACTGTATAACACCGTGTCATCTGTGCCTCTTGCTTGAAAGCACCCAATAATAGCTTAATATCAATAACATATTGGAAAGAATATATACTATAATGTTCTGTTATATTTAAAAGGCTTTTGCATGATTTTTTTACACATGTGTAAAATGTTTAGCTCATTTTATTTGATATTATAAATAATATAAATTATAATTTGGTTTGTGAGATTACCAGCACAAAATCTTGATGGCAAGGAAATTAGTTGTAGATTGCAACTTTTATTATATTACTTTGTGTTGCAGCGATGATAAAGTTTATTACGTTGATGACGATACACTGTAGTAGACAATGGTGGCCACCGCAAGATAGTATCCCAGCGGCTGCAAGTTTCTTACTGTTCTTCACTCTCAGTGGATTGACTCTCTTCCATTTTATCAGCGCGATTGTTGAAGGACCCGGATATCTCACATTAAAATGGATGCCAGTAATATATATTACACATTTATTATTGAACCTGTTTAAAAAAATGAATACTTTTTTTCACTCCCCTTTGCAAATAACTGAAAACCCGTAAACTTAACTTCTCGTTTTCTTTTCCATTGTTTTACATTTTTTTGATTACTAATAGGAACAAAAATTAAAACAAATTTATACGATCCTAATTTCAAATTAGAAGAGTTTGACTGTATTAATTTAATTTTTTAAACATTATTTAAATATTTAGGCAGTAAACATGATATTGTTACGTCGGACTTTATCATATTTAAATTATAATAATTAATGATAAATTTATAATACAAAGCATGTAGATTTTGTCGTATTATTAATTAATATGTTTGCACTAATATGATTCGTTTTCAGGAAAAAGCTACAGATATACAATATCTGCAATACTGTATTGTCTGCCAAGGTTATAAGGCACCGAGATCACATCATTGTAGAAAATGTAAGAGATTAAATATAATGTAATTAAAACATAAAGTAACAAAAGTAATAATAAATATAGATATTACTTAATATAGATATTACTTAAATATTAATATGTTTTTAAAAGATTTGTAAATTTGTTACTACGATGATAATATAATTTAACGATTTTGGTGCTTTTTCTATTTTGCTACTCTTGCTCGTCAATCTACTTATTGATAGAAAAACACAAAACATAGCATATATACATTAAAGAGTTTAAAGAACGTTGTTTAATTTTCCAATACAACTCTATTTTTATTATTTTACACTGTTTCTATTTACTTTTTAGGTAATCGTTGCGTGATGAAAATGGATCATCACTGTCCATGGATAAATACATGTGTCGGACATTATAATCATGGACATTTCGCAGCGTTTTTGGCAAGCGCAATCGGTGGTTGTTCCGTCTCTTTCATTATATTAACTTCCTGGATAACAACCGTATTATCACTGAAACCTTTGCCATTCCCACCACCAGAGTTCTATACAATAATATTAGTCGTATTTAGTATTGGTGCATCAGTTGGCGTTGTACTTGCAGTAGGAATGTTATTAAGTGTCCAGGTAAATGTTTTTAATACTCTTATATTCAATTGATGCGTTAATTGTATAATTCTTCAAATTGCATAGATATTAGCCATCTTGAGAAATCGAACAGAAATAGAAGATTGGATTCTGCAGAAGTCCCAATGTTGGCGAAATGATACAGATGTCGAATATATACATCCATATTCAAAAGGATGGCTTTTCAATATTAGTCAAGTTCTTACATGGGATTGTACTCCTGTCGGCGATGGCATTACATGGCCAGTTATTGATGGCTGTGATCAATATACATTAACGGTAATTTTATTTAATTAATAATATGTCATAATAATTCTACAATAATTATTTATTTTAATATGACATATATGACAAAAATTTACATAAATATCGCTTACGCGCGTATATTATTATTAACTCTTAGAAACTGTAAGTATAATATGTTAATTATTATTTTGCAGAGAGAACAGCTTGCTCAAAAATTAGACAAACGGAAAAAAGCACGCATATATAGGATTGTAAAAGTTGCATCAGGGTCTAAATTTCCAATTGGACATGGTATCGGCGTATTTTTTCATCCACTTTGTACTGATGAATCTCGCATTAAGTTGGATGTAGATGATATTGTGATTGTAACACGGTGGAAGAAGTATGCATTTTGTATATAATATTGAATTATTGAAAATTAATTTTTTAATTAAATAATTTGCTAATTTACGAAAAATTTTTATACTTTTTTTGCAGATATTGGTTATTTGGACGAAAAGAACAGAAAGAAGGAGAAGATGGAAAATCGAAATGTATAAGGGGATGGTTTCCACGGCCCTGTGCGATGGAAGTAATAGAAAAATCTGTACGGCTTGGATAATTTATCCAAAATAATTTATTAACTTTAGAAAATTTATGTGACAACATTTGTGAAGATTTAAGAATCTATTTATATAATAATTTTGTATTTTTTAGTAGTAAAAGCTGTGAAGAATAAGTTAGAAGAACATTACACTCCATACCTGTTTGTGTTCAAATTGATATATTTTTTTTGTATTTATACCTCAAACCAATCAGTAGATTAAGATATATTATCCTACTATTAAGATATAAGTGTCATACATTATAGCATTCATTGCATATAAATAAGTAAAAATATTGTATATAAATTTTTACTTATCAAGATATTTTGATGAGTTCTTATATAGCGTAACAGTTTTGTTGTACAATATACATGTAATTATATACGTATTTATACATATAATTTAATAATTATATACATATATGTAATAATTATTTAAAAATGACATGTAAATATGATCTATAGCAACAAACTTACTTTAATTAGAAAAATATTCTAATTAAAAATATTTTAAATTATTAAAACATAAGTTTTTTTATCAACTTTTTATAAGAAAAAACATGTATTACAAGAACTTATATATGTTTTAAGACAACAGGAAAGATATTTGTAAACAAATGAATACAATAAATATTTGATGTGATTTGCGATGTGATTACGAAGTAATCTGAAAAAAGTATATTCCCAGCATGTATACAACCGAGACGGTCTGAAAAGGCCGTGGAAAATCAATAATTCAGTGTGAAAAGTCGCATTGACTGAGTGAACTCACTATATACGTGTCAGAGTACATGTACAGTGAGTACAAAAAGTATTCGTACAGAGAAAATATTTTTTTAAAACTTATTTTTTTAAATTAAGTATCCAGCGAGAAATGAGTCGTCGAATTGATATTGAATCGATATCGATACGATGATTTCAATACCAATTTGACGTCGAATCGACGTTTAATTGATGATCATTTTTTGCTGGGTAATTAACAATTTATTCATAAAGTACAAAATAGATTATGGAGAGCGACTTAAAATTATCCACCACTCACTGAGCGCTACATAACCTTACGGTCTAAACACGCGCATTAGAGAAATAATAAACAGTAATAAATAAGTAAGAAATACGATATTAAAGATCATCTAGTAGACAAAGTTATTCTATGTTACGAATTATATAATAAGTATAAACATATTAATAATAGATTAATCCCTTTTTTGTTCAGTGAGCGCTCAGTAAGCGGTCGTCGCTTCTGGATGCATCCATTGTATAAAATTGCTAATTAATGTTTATTTTCTACAAATAAGATGTTTTTTATAAAAAATTTCCTTGTACGAAATACTTTTTGCTCTTACTATATGTGTAACGCGCGCACGCTTTTACATTATGCGCATTCGTTCGAAAAGTTTAGCACGCAATACGATTGCTTTGCACGACTGCAGAATATTTTATTCTATTATTATGATTCTATACTCATCCCGATCGAATGCGTAATGTTAGACGTATAATAATCGGTGAATGAGTGTGTAGCACACAAAGGAAATTATTGCATAAGGGTCAATGTTACAATTCTTGTGTAATGCAGGCCGCGAATATCACGTGCGTATCAGTTGTACGCATAACATATATTTAATAATCGGCAGTGAAAGGATCGTACTGGCAACTCGCGAAATATGTAATCGAATGTAATATGCAACAACTCAATTTGCTGTAAATGATTACAGTGTGACAAATGGATAAAAATACGAGATGCCACAGAACTTTAAAATTCCTTATCTTGCAACAGGAACTGCATATACGTTGCTTTGTCGAAATACCTGTGTCGACGTTCTTGAACTCCTTTTTATAATTTAATCTGTTTTATTTAATTGATATGAATATGAATTCCTTTCATCCATTCACTCCAGATCTTGGAAATTAATATTCATATATATTCTCTTGCAAAGCTTAAAAATATAAATGAAAGAACAACTTAATTAATTAGATTACAGAACGAAATAGCTTTAATAACGGGCAAATAATTCCGCGCGCGCGCGCGTGTGTGTGTGATAATAATTATATAATGAAGATTAAAGGCTCTCGTGCACGATAAAAAGCAATGCAAATAGCGTGACGTACATAGATATCCAAGAGTGCACTATATTACACATTCAATAAACGTATCTTTTATTTTGATTTTTACTTTGTGTTACTTAAATTAACTAATTTACGAATAAAAGAACCAATTATGATAAAATTATTAATCTCATAGAAACATAGTTTTAAATTAAAGATAAAATTCACGTATATATTTACATAAATCATGTACAAATTTTTTAGAATAAACAGCTTTATAAAAACATTTTACTTTAATTTAAAATAACTTTTTAGATCTTATTTTTCCTTTTTATAAAGAGAATTTTAATGGCCGTTTCAATTACGTACTTCTTTAATGTTCAAAAATTAAAATGCCAATGAATTGCAGAAGTATTTAATAGGAGTATAAAATGACCGAAGTGTATTCTGTAATTTCTAATGAATTTTATTAATTAAAAAATATTTGAGTTTCAAGAAAACAAGAAAATAAACAGTTTTATTATAAACTCACATGTATATAATTGCAATAAAAAAAAATAATAATGATACGTTGTTTTCCGACAAGAGATCAGTTTTATACGTACATATAATTGATGAAAATAGTAGTAGTTACATCATGTATCGTTATGTGACACGTAAAAGGAAATACATATATAATTACTATTTACGGCAGTATGTGATTTCTGCTATGTGTAAATCGTAGGTATTCTCCTAAACGAACGAAGAGTGGAACTGGTTGTAAGTTTACGGAGGAAGTGAAAGTGAAGGATCAATTTAGTAAACGCAAGTGTGCGGCTTTGTGATCCTGTGGTGGGATCCTACTAACGTTTGGCTTGCCAGCAATCAATCGAATACTGCAGTTTCTTACGTGCGGATCTGTCACGAGCACAAAATATCTTTTTATCCTTACTTGTCGTGTAAACAGCTAACTATTTCGAGTAAGTCTCTGTAATTTATCGCGAGAAGCTATTTAATTTATCGTTTGCATAAAGAAGTAATCGCTTCCGACTATCTCTTCGCGGTATTACAGGCAATTCATCTTCTCCAATCAGATTAATTTGTATTAAAATTGCCCTAAATAGTATCTTGTTATAAATTTTTTTATTGTTTAAAATTATAGGTTTATGTATTAGAACTTTATTTCTGAAATTAGTCATGTATAAAAATTTATAAAATTAATCAAATAATTTAAATTTCAGATAGTTAACTTGATATTATTTATATATAAGCTCTACTTTATATATTAGCTATATATATATATTTATTTCTATTACTCTATAATATTTATTTTTACTCTTATGGTATTTAAATTGTGGAGGCATTCTTCATGTAAAAATATTATTGGATTTGCGAAAAAACGATTGGAAATAATTAAAAAATTATTCAAATCTAATATTACACACATTCTATTCGTTCCGATAGTTTCTTCATTAGTCCAATAGTATTTTTTCATAAGGGGCTGAGCACCAGAAAAATGATATTAATATAAAATGTAAATACAAAACGTACTGTAATTAAAACAAATTATTTGAACACTCAGGGAATATAATATAATGTATCTGCATAAGTTAATTACAAATATTGAACATTCCGCTCATCCTCAGAAACAACCGGTATTAATAAAATTTTTTTGCATGTATCTCTCGCGTCGTCGGAATGAAGGAAGCGACGCGACCAAGATGCATCTTACCGGACACGTTAAGGTTTTATTCACACTCGTCCTCTTCTCGTCGATTTCCGTTTTTGGGTTTCCAGACGGTGGGCCAGTGGACGCGTGCGTAAAGCCACGACCTAATCAGCCCTATCATGGTGAAGCGCGGTCACAACCCTTAAGCACGAGCCCTTACAAGATACTGGCTTCGTCGTCGCAGTACGAACCAGGCTCACAGGTCACAGGTGAGCCAAATGGCACGGCGCGTATATTATTAAATATTATTTGGGTATTCTGGGTTAATTTCTTGCTAAACAAAACAAATGATGAAATTTTTATTAGTTAAGTCTAGAGTACCTCCGAGCGAGAGATGCTCCGCAATATAGGCTAGAATAATAAATTATGATTAATTTTATGTTTCGGAGTACACTTAAGTCTTTACAGTATACGAAGGTTTATATTGTCTGAGACAAAGCTAACAAGATATAAAAGGACACTACATATATATGTATAGGGCGAGAAGAAGCCATTGAAAGTGTTGAAACTGAATATTTTATAATAAATTAACAGAACAAGGGGGTTAAATTAAACATTGCTCTATAAAATCTTGGTATATAGTGCAAAAATTATATCTATGTTTATAAACATGTAAAAACAAATATAAAAAAAAATTAAAAATTGATTATAGTTGCATGGCTTAACGATATATGTATGAAAGATCTCGATGTGAATAATTATCTTTATGAAAAGGATTTACTTAAAATTCTTCTAAGGTAGTTATAATTATTAAATTTAAATTAGAAAACGTATTTAATAGTTTTAAAAACACTATGATTGTAACGTAAGTTCAGATAGTTATTATTCCAAAAATATTAATCGCTGCATACAACTACCTGTATTATTCATTATTTCTTATGATATTTATTTTTACAAATGTATAAACGATTGTTTTTTTTTATAGTGTAATATTTAATTCATTTTATTCTACTCATTACAAAATAACTGTAATTTAGTTTCAATAACTTTTCAATTGTTATCTCAATTAATACATTAAAAAAAGAAAAAAGAAATATTGCTAATATCTTGCATAATTAAAAAAATATAATTTCTAAAATACAATAAATTAAAATAATTATTTTGTAAAAGAAAAACAAGATAATGCAATCGTAAAGCGGAATTAATTTCTGTTTTCTTTTTTCCTTTCTATTGTTCGTTTAATTATTACTTATATAGCATTTAGTAGTTCGCTTTATATTTCGTCAAAGAAATATGTATTTTGTCCGACATGAGATAATTGGATTTATCAAAATTACAATTGCGAAACGTGTTAAATGTAACAATGTACTCCGTTAGCTTCATTGATGAACACGTCTGCACTTGTGGAGCAATGGCGAATTAGTCTACAAGAGGGATAAGTATACACCCGTTAATTTTCGAGCATGCGAACAGTTTCCTTACGTCGGTTACACATGATTAAACGTAGATGTCATTTATCCACGGAGGAAGGTTGAAATGAAAGTCTGAAATCTGTTATGCAATAAATCGTGAAACTTTGAAAACTCGTATTGCGAAGCAAATGTGTGTCAACTAATTCTTATAATGCGGATCCCATAGACCAAAATTAAATTTTTAAAAGTCCGTTTTTTTTTTCAAATTCTAAAGCGATTTTACGATTTCTTAAAATAACGTATCGCGTTTTTTTTAGACGAACAAAGAAAAACAATAAAAAACGTATAGATATTGATATTTATGGACCGATTCTTAATGACAATCGTTGATGTCAGCTTTTTTATTTTACATAATATCTGCGCCATGACATCAAGGACTGTCGTTAAGATGCTTTAACATAAATGTTGCAAAAGTGCAGGTAAGATTATATCAATTTAACGAATTTGAAATATGTTCAATTCTTTTTTGTTATAAATCACATTGCACATTTAAATAATGTTGTGTGTATTTTATAAAAGTTTCAATTCTATTATAATTGTTACTTTATATATGATAATACGTATAATTTATATTTTAAATGTAAAATTATCACTCGTCATTTTCACATTATAGTTTAAATTTATTCTTTTAAAAAATTAATATAATTCAATATTTTTTAAATTTCATTGCATTATCTGATAAACACACGATTTATTACTATGGAATTACATAGCAAAAGTTCAAATTTTTTCAAATGGATTTTAGTTGCAGCGTCAATAATATGATGTTGCCAGAATTTTTTAAGGATTTATATCTCTTCTTTGTAATTATATCTTATCCAGTTTATTCGCACCAAACTTGTTTCAAATTCCTCGACAGATATAAATTGAGATTACTGTTGCGAGCGTTATGTTTGATTATCTACTGTTTCTTTTATATCACTTTGCCGATACCGCGATGGATTTGTACAATTGAACATGTAAAATTCACACGTCTCTCTCTCTCTCTCTCTCTCTCTCTCTCTCTCTCCATGGCAATGTGTACTATATGGTTGTATTCTGATATTCACTGCCAGTGTCGAAAATCTATAGTGCACGTGTAATGTATATATTATCTTAACAAAATTACCTTTTTAAAAAAAGGTAAAAAAAAGGCGTCAAGTGTGCATGTACCCCCCATAAAAAACTGTTACATAAACTAAAAAAAACTATTACATAAATAATATAATTCAAGTGGTATAATATTGTTAATTTTTTATTATAAATTATTCCTCAGTAGTACGTATGCATGTATTTAAAAAAATGAAATAAAATCTTTAAATTGTAAAAAGAAAATATATATTTTCTTGCAACATATAACATATACTAATGTACTTTGTAAATTGCGAAAAGAACATATATTTTATTGTAACATATAACATTTAATTAACGAGAAAAAGTAATACGTACCTTTATCTTTCTATTCAAGAGTCTTTTTTATTTGCAATGGAATACAACATTTAATCTCAAAAAATTGAAGACGATCACAAAATGAAAAAATTTTATTAAAATAACAAAATTTTTTATGTAATAAAACTTGGCGCGCTGCTAGACCTCAAAATATAATAAGTAAATGTTACATAAAAGAAATAAATGATGTTTACTGTTTAATTAACATTAAAATTACAATCACAATTACACACACACACACACACACACACACAACTAAGATTATAATTAATTTTAAATCTACTTTTAAATTGAACTTAAACCACATGTCTTACAGTCTCTGAAATCATTATCCTATTCTTATACGCTTTTACAATATATAACGCACACCATATAAATACTTATCCTATATTAAATCTAAGCCGCATACCTATCTAAATTTGCTCACACATATGAACACGCTGTATATTATTAATTCACCTCATTTTCTTTCTTAAATTTCTTCATTACTTTTCATATTTGGTATTTTTAATTATTTACTCGTACATATACACACACTGTATATTGTTAGTCCACCTCATTTTTTTTCTTAAATTTCTTTATTATTTTTCTTATTCGGTATTATTTGATGATCATCTTATTATATTTTGAGGTCTAGCAGCGCGCCAAGTTTTTCTACATAAAAAATTTTGATATTTTAATAAAATTTTCTTATTTTGTGATGCTTCGTCTTTAATTTTTTGATATTAAATGTTATATTCCATTGCAAATATAAAAGACTCTTGAATAGAAAGATAAAGATACGTATCACTTTTTTTCGTTAATTAGGGGTAATTTTATAATAAAAAATTAACAATATTACCACACTTGAATTATATTTATGTAATAGTTTTTTATGGGAGGTACATGCACACTTGGCGCCTTTTTTTTACCTTTTTTTAAAAAGGTAATTTTGTTATTTTGAAAACCACATGTGTAATCCAAGAAGTAGTATTTTGTAGAACTTTTTGATCTGACTGTTGAACGGAAGTTATTATTTTCGGTAATATTCATGGCACATCTTTAATTTTACGATAATTCTTATGAAATAGTAATAATTTGTGCTTCTAGTTTATGTAGTCGTTTTAGCCAATTATATTCAATAATTGCTTCTTCATTAGTTATTATAGATGAAGAATCATAATTAATCAAATACGCATACACCCAAAAAAATAATCTAATTGTAAAGTGAAATTTCCGGTAACCTCATATTCTAAGCAGAAACCTTTACAGAAAGAGTATTCCTCTTCCAATACACTGGACTATTCATCAAAAATGTATTGGAGATTATTCTAACAGTTTTCCTCTTGTATGAAGAGGAATATATTTACTGAAAGCGGAGTGCCCTCTTACGAATAAATTATATTAGGAACAGCAAGATGTTTACTGCAGATGCAAAACAAAAGTATTCTAACTGTAAGAATATTGTGCTTAGCACATTTTCCTCTTGATTTCAGAAGATTCCTCTTAAGGCCGTATATAAGAATAAAATCCTCTAAGATTTAGCGGTTTCTGCTAATATTAAAATTATTTTTTTTTTGGTGTAAAGATTCACTTTCGTTACTAATTTTACTTTAATTTTATATTAAAATTAGAATTCTATGAAGGCATTGTGAACAGCAGCTTAATGGACAAAACGCTTTATATATATTTTACATGTACGACTAAAAAAATTTGAAAAGTTGAAATTTCCCTTTTTGGGAAACGATCTCCAGATATCAGTATCAGCTGCACAAATTTTATTTAGACTGGTTGCAATCGAAAGATACCGATGACATATAATAAAAGTGTTTTTAGATTTTTGATTGCGGCTTTAGTTTCTGAGTAATTTTAATCTAAAGTGTATAAAAATTTAAAACGGACCGCTTGACCGCTTGACGTGTGAACGTCATTGCGTATAAGGTAAAATCAGGGATTATGGCATAGGCTACTAATATGGAATAGTGGCTTATTTTGTAAACAAAGCATTGCAATCTGGTGGCAATCGCTGAAAGTTATTGCAACTGTTACCAAACATATCATAACAAGCAATGAACTCGGTCCAACCGTTTTGCTACAATTAACATTTATTCATTTTCGTTACGTCAGGAGATCCGGCAGTTTCTTCTAAAAAGTGTTTTCACAAATTGAAGGTAAGTTTTTTTAATGCTTATATTACACAGACGCTTTTAATAATGTTGCATGAATAATATTATGCAGATTAATTGCTATTTCAAACTAGTTTATTGCTACGGAAAGACTTTATTTGTCATGACAACATGCAGGTAATGTGGAATACATCGAGGGTTGAGAATATAACGTTTGAAAATATAACTTTTTTATTCTTCTTCTTGTGAATAATGTTTATTTTAGATGCTAATATTTATTGTACGTTATAATTTAATGATTCAAGATTTAATTTTATTCTTTATTGTCCATGCGTAATAACGTTCATAATGATGCTATTATATTTTCTGTGTTATTGTATAATAAAAATTGAACAGTTTTCTATTTTTCTTGATCAGTTTACATAAATAAATAAATTTGGATTCATTTATTGTGTTATTTATTACTATGGCCAAAATTTCATCGGTATTCCATATTACATCCCATTTTTTAGATCCCCCATTTTCTCACTTTTGACTTTTTTGTTAATATTGACGTTGGACTTAAATTTTGGCGACTTTTATTTATTGGATGTTGTAGCTAACATATTCCTCAAGAGTTCTGTGTAAATTTAATAAAGTTTTCATATGCATTTATATCGGAGCAATGTTAATTTAAAAAAAGCTATTCTATAATCCCTGCTTTTACCCTATATTCATGCCGTTACCAAATTCGCGACGAATCGCAAATTTGGTAAAGGCACGAATATATACGCAATTACGTTCACATGTCAAGCGGCCTGTTTTATATTTTTATACACTTTTAATTTAAAAGTAACTTATTGAAGTATTAAAGTATAAACTATATAATGAAATGTCGACATATAATACAGTGCTAATGAAACTATAGATAAATAAATCGGTAAATGACAGCAATAAACGAGTGCCATCTACCATCGAAAATATGAAAAAGAGATGACTGTTTGAGCCGATGACGTATCTTACATATAATTTTGACATTTCGGATTTTGCATCACGATATCTCCATTCGTAGGACACGTAGAGGTAAAATAAACGCTTATTATATAATTTGGACTCAATCTATCGATTGAGCTCATATTCAGAACTCGATTGGTCTAGCCTTTATTAAAAAATCGATAATTTTGGATGCTCGCAACTCGCTGACTCGCGTAAAGATACGGGGTCTCGCGCTGAGCACTTGGCGCGAGACACTACCGTGTCTCTCGATAGATTTTCAGTACTGGCAGTAAATATTGGAAGGTAACTTATATATAAGAGGCAAGTTGAACTTTATCTGAGCGAATGGCGTCGATAGTTATCACAACTTAGCTCGTTTATTTTTCAGTCACCATTGTGGGTGCCCAGTTCAAAGGATTCTTCGTGCAGGCACGTGATACCACTTCGAACAAATGGATTGGATCTTGGACGCGTACGCCGAACACAAATATACATTCCGAGTGTAGTGCTGTGACGCACGCTGATCCACATGATAAAGAGCAAGCTACCTTCATCTGGAACGCACCAGCGGACGCACGAGGAAGTGTTTACTTCACGTGAGTGCTATAACGAGATTCTTTAACAGCGGAAGTCCCGTGGGAAATGTCCATTCAGGCATTAATAATGGAATGTAGGAAGGACAATGTTGAGAGTCGCAAATTGCGGCACGAGTCCTTGAAACTTGCATTGTTTGTATAATTATCAGGCATTCTATGAAAGATATAACTTCAATGAGAGATATACGATGTTATGCTAAAAATGCATGTACGTTTGTAATTGAAATGGTTGTTTAAGAATTATGCAATGAAATTTCCGGTAGTAATTTATATTAATTGCATATTTCATAACTATTGTGAGCGTATAGCTCAAGCTTATATGCATTTTATTCAATACAGTCCACTTTTCAAAGCTACATAATTATAATTAAATAATCACTCTTGATAGCAAAATATCTCAACTTTCTTATTTTTATTAAGAAGTTTTTATTTGAGGAAGAAATGAAATTTTCGATGATTAGACATGTTTTAAAAAATCACATAAGAATTATTTATATTACTTTTAAAAGATATAAAAGATAAAAGATATACAATATAAACAACGTTAAAAAGCTATAAATAAAAGTTGCACACATAATTTTATATATAATTCAAATAATTTTAAAACATTTAAAAAGTCATTATGTTCTAAATTGATTTCTTCTTTCATAACATAGTCTTTCTTTTTTCACAAGTACGTTACTCGGATTAAGCCATACTATTATTATATATAATCTTAAGTTTTTTTATTATTAATGAAGATGTCAAAATATTAATTTTTGTACGTGTTTTAAAATTCTTTTTCACGAATTTATACTTCGCGGTGCGTCCGTGACGAAGCAAATTTAATAATAGTAAAACGAGGACACGTAGTTTGATCGTCAATTTAGCTGTAAAAAATTCTTTATATTAAATTTTTTTTAGAAAGATTTTATAGATGATAAATAATACTCATATATACTTAATTAATTCTTTCTTGAAAATATGAAGAATCTCTTAAAGTATCTTTTTAAAACTTGAGATCCTGTAATCTTAATCCTTTTGATCATTAATGAGGATATTAAGTCATTTTTTTTGTACGTATATTCTCATAAATATATTTCATGGTGCAGTTGAATCAAATTTAATAACTGTTAAATGAGATATAGATATAACCTATCTAATGCACGCTCAATAATTCGCGGTTGGTTCACGATGGTACAGCAAGATTAATTGCATGATGTTAGCCGCTGGAAATAATTGCTTTTATAATTTGGTCATATTATTATTCGTAATTCCACGCATACATGAAACTTATTAATAATTTGATAAATTTTCCAATAGAAAGTTGAACCGCAAGTTGTCGATTTCTCGCCTTGAACGACTCTTGTGTGTAAAAAATAAGCGCTATAAAATGTTTATTGTTATAAATTGCCTTGATATTTAATCAAATTATACAAAACGTTTCTGTATAAATCTTACATTATCAAACAAAAGATTTCTTGACCAGTATTTCTTGATTTTTAGGAATTCTTAAATAAATTTTAAATTAATTCTTTTTATTAATAACGGGGAATTGAAAATTGAAAGAATATAATTATTATATTATAAGATAAAATTAAATTAAAGGCTTTTCTATAAATTTTAAAATATAATTACAAGAGAGAGAGAGAGAGAGAGAGAGAGAGAAGAGTTTGAAATTGTTTCATTTTTAGAACATTGCAATGTAGAATATTTTTCGAAATTTTTTCTCTTCTTCATACTTTTAAGAAAATACCAACGATAAAAATAATAATAAAGAATACGGGTAATGAGAGCGTTAATACAGCGCGGAAATTGTTGCGCAATTCATATAATATTCATATAAAATTCACATAATATATTAATAATCTACAATGTCGATACAAACTTCTTTGGACGTTTCGAATCATCATTAGCAAAGTTAGGGATAATTTTCTTTTTTGATGTCTTTACAATATATATATCTATAGTTGGAATTAAATTCTATGAGACTGAAGATGAACATATCCCTACTGTCTGATTGGAAGTTGCCAAAGTCTCTTTGCTGTTTAGCCAAGCAACTAACTGAAGAGTACAATGAACAAAGAAATTAATTGTATTGTGATTAATTCTCTGTATACTTATTCTCTACTCACTTTCCGTCTCCATAGATCATATAATCAATTATTCCAAGCGTAGCATGTCAAATTATAAAAAAGAAGATTACAAAAAGTAAAAATTTTGTTTTAGTATAAAATATAAAAATTGTTACAAAAATTATCCAGATAGAGGCCAAACAAGCAATAACTGTCAAAATTTTACTCTCAGAGCCACGTCCGCATAGAATAATAAATAATTACAGGTCAGACTCTTATAAATGTAATCTATATTATGTATAAAAAGCGTACTTTTTTAACTATTTATTAACAATTTTTTAGGTAATAAAATAGCATTTAAATTTACCAACAATTTATACAAATATATTATTTTATTTTTAATCAAAAAATTTTTAATTAAAAAAAGTTATCGGTCAATTGTATAAAAACAAACATTAAAACATCAAGGGTTAAGAGCGCAACAGCAAGTTAATACATGCTAATATTTTAATTTATAAACAAATTTAACAACATACGTTTCGACCAATACATTCCGATCATTTTCAATGTTAATACCTAATAGAACATGTTAAAAAGAAACGTTTCTAAATACATATTAAACTTACTTAATTTTTCTTTCGAAAAATCGCGTATATCGGCGCAGGTGGGATTAAATCTGGATCTACAGATCGCGAATTAATCGCACAGAGCGACAAGCCACTCGATGTCTCATCAATGATAAATTTACCAAAGCATTTTTCATTTAAAAAAGATTAAATCTATTATGATACATTTATTTTATATATCTATAATTAATGTGTCAAATTATAATATCTTTTAAAATGTATTTAAAAATAATTTGAATTGGCTGCTCCAATTTGTTATATTTGAAATTAAAAATGGTTTATGAGAATTGTAGAAGAAAGTTAGGTATATAATTTAATTATGTTTTAGTAAATATATATATTTATGTTTAAAAGTGTTTTAATAATTTGTTTTAATAATATACATCAATAATTTATTTTAATAATATACTTTTTTTAGTGGAACTGTACTGAAGGACTATGCAACATTCTGGTCCGAGCTTGTGTCACAGGTGGCACAATAATTCAGCATACTGTTTGAATATTTACTCGTCGACGAAGTGCTTTCGCCAAAGGATATATTCCATCTTTACACAAAAACTTTTTAATTTTATTCGTGCATTGGATATTTTGATATATTTGGGACATGTTATGCAGTATATATTTTACATAAATCTTGTATTTTTGTACCATCGCAGAAATGCCAAGCATTTTAAATAATAAAAGATCATCGAAATGGATACATTGTTCGTTCTATGCGTTCGTTAGTTTCTTTATTTTCATTAATTTCTCTCCAGAGAGAGCAAATTTTTAAGGAACAATTACCGTGATATTTATTCATCAGATGTCTTCTCCTGCTGTTGGTTTATTTGTTTCCTAATAAAATAATAGAGAAAAGTCGCAAATATATGAATAAAATTCTCGACATGTCGTACACGGTTTTGTAATAATCAATCGGTCGATCGAATGTGAATTATTATTTCTGCAGCGTCCTAGAAGAACTCGTTTTGCTTCGAAATGCTATTAAGGAAGGTTACTCAAGTCGGTTGGCCAAACATGTAACATAGTTAGGTATCGATGAAAAAGGAAATAAACGATTTCTCGTCGTTTCATAAAATTTCGCAATACAAAAATCTTTTATTAATTATTATTTAAATTCGAGTCAAAAGTGTAGAAATTCGTTTAAATATATATTAGATCATTTGAGTAGGTCGGCTTATGGTACAATAATTTTGTTGTTGCGTTTTACTTTTGCAATATAACACAAAATTTATAACAAAGTAGAATATAAAACATTTAGAAATTATAAATTTTTTCCTTCAAAAATGTGTATGTATTTTATCATAACAAGATATAAAATTTCTTCCTCCCATCTTAAACATCTATTTAAAAAAATAATATCTTTCTAAAGTTAGAATTTTATATATAGGGTGGGGAAAAAGTACCGGGACATCTGAATATCATAGAAAATAGTAGTATTACAGAAAAGTGTTTCAGACAAAAGTTGTAGGATTCCAAAAGATCTATTTACTGATCGTATCCGTTTGATCTTGCGTGGCGTCTTCAAGGTCAGGTCAAAGTCAGATCAATTTTTTTAAATGGAGTACCTTATTTTTTATTACATATTCTTATAGCACATCTCGAGAGCTTTCCAAAATACTATAATAAAATATTTTTTCATGAAATACTTTTGGAGTTATAAGGCTCGAAAGTTACAGTACAGTTGACATTAGCATTACGCAAATTGTCCGATAGACGGCTAAAACCTCTTGAATGCTGTTCAAGATCATGTCCTGGATAACATTTGTCAAGATCAAGGTTGTTTTTTTATTTTCATTTTTACATAAAAATGAATTTTCAGTGCAAAAATGAAAATAAAAGAAACAATCTCCAGTGACTTTGATCTTAACAAATGTTACCTAGGACATGATTCTGAACGACATTCAAGAGGTTTTAGCCGTCGGTTGGGACACCTTGCGTAATGCTAATGCCGGCGGTAGTATAACTTTCAAGCCTTATAACTCCAAAAGTATTTCATGAAAAAATATTTTATTATAGTGTTTTGGAAAGCTCTCGAGATGTGCTATAAGAATATGCAATGAAAAATAAGGTGCTCCATTTAAAAAAATTGATCTGACCTTGACCTGACCTTGAAGATGCCACGCAAGGTCAAATGGATATGATCAGTAAATAGATCTTTTGAAACTCTATAACTTTTGTCTGAAACACTTTTCTGTAATACTTGTATTTTCTATGATATTCAGGTGTCTCGGTACTTTTTCCCCACCCTGTATATGTATATATAAGTTTTTTTTTTAATTAAAAGCGTTGTATCATTTAAAGTTTGTGCGATTATGTTGATAAGGTAGTTGAAAACTAGGTTGTTTAACTTTTTGCTTTATTTGTCTGACTCACGCATTGTGCAAATGCAAATGTAATGCAAATTACAATTTTTAATAAGTATAATCTAATTCAATTATCGTTTAATATTATAATTTCATAGAAAAATAATATGGAACGTTATTATATGATAAAATTCGATTCATGACTTCATACATCATTTCTAAAAATCGTTGCTGCACATCATATTGGAGGGACACGTAAGTAAACTTCAGTGGATTACTGCATCTCGCTGCTTCTTGGCGAGGGTTCCGCCATTTCCTCATCCCGTTAATGGATCTCAGCACGCTTTTACGTGAGCAAAAGGATCGAGGAACGCGTTACATAAGACTTCGCTTGTCGGGTAAAAGTGGGCCACACTGGTATTACAAACCTGACAAGTCTAAGACTCCTTTTTTCTTGCTCTTGCCTTTGGCTCTGCTCGAAGGGACCCAGGAAATTGATCCCGCATCGTCGTTATATTTCTCTTGATAGACATCAAGATGTTGACATGAATATCCACCCATTACGTAGCTCTTTTCACTTCTTATTTTTTTATTTTAATGATTAATAGTCGCAGAATAATAAATTATATAAGCTATTATACTTACTATACAATGTAATAATTTGAATAACTAATTATCGAGTTTGTCACCAGCTTAGCTTAATATTTTGAAGAAGATTAGATGGGAGATATTAGAAATACGTACGTTGCTTTTTGGCGAGGAAAGAGTTAAGTATATCATATAATCAATGAGGTTATTATTAGGATATGGATGGATGTTATAAATGGACGGATAAAAAGGAAGCGACGCTTTAATTACATGTATATTCAGAATGAAAAATTGAATGATAATAAACTAGAAAATAAATTATATTTTCGTTCATAATATTAATCACAGTTATCAGAAAAGCAAAACAAAAACTAAGTAATATTAAAATTACTTAATAAATATAATAAGATAAAGCTAATATGCATCTAACAGATTGCATAAGTCCATGCAATAATTATAAATTATGTATTAAAAAAGATCAGTAATGAAAATATAAAGTGTATACATAAATAAATAGTAAGAACTTTAATTTGCAATAGTTATTGCAATGATACTAAAGCATTTTGAAAAAAGATTACGTTAGATATATTCGAATGACATTGTAATGGCATGCACAATTAATATTAAAGGCGACCCGGTGACGCAGCATTACATTGCATTAGAAGTGAAATATAATTATAGCGTCCGTGTCCCATGTAACTAGTCAGCGCGTCGATAATTATCACCTGAAATTGATCGACATGTGTGCACGATTCCTGATGAACTAGTTAGTGTGATTCCGCTGCATCGTCCATTAAATTCCACCTACGCGAATTATAAAGATCTTTTGACAATTTATGCGCATCTCTACAGTAATTTATGATCACTCCTTTGTATTAAGTTTAATACATCGATGTATGCAATTTGTAACATTTAATAATTGCCCATAAATTATAAATTATAACATCTGTAAAATATAGATTATTTTCATGTAAGTATTAGAATTTTGCAACATAAAATGTGATTTTTGGCAACTACAATACCGTCTTGGACACGAATAGCTTTCAAATACATCAACAGGAAGTAATGTTTCGTTTACACACTATAAATTTTTAATATTGCGTAATATTGTATATTTAATATATTTATATATATTATGTAACATATTTATTTATTCTGATAACGTATAATATTACACATTTTTTATTTATGTTAATGTGCAATATATTTTATTCACGTCTCGTATTAATCACATAATTTTTTCGTGCTATCCACAATATTAATCTTAATTGGCACTCGTTTCATGTTTGCGGAATAAGCAGTGTGTATGGCAAAGTTTAGCTGACGTCATAATGTAGCAAACCATCGATCAAGAAGTAAAATTATGATCGCACGGTTAGATCCAGAGTTTTCATGGAAATACTCGTATGCGTCATCCATATCTATAATGCATAAAGTTCTATATTAATGGTGCTCATAATAACAGATGAAATACCGAGAAAAAAATATATACCTTAAAGAAAATTAAATATAAAATAAATACAAAAAAATAATTCAAGAAATGTTATAATTTAATTTTCATTATTATTCTATTTTGCGGTAGTGGCTATAAAAACAGATAGGAAGCATTCAAGAATAAAAATAATTATCAGTTATAACTTATTATTTTTATTAATTTTAATTGCAAAGAATTTGTCAAAATGAGTTTCGACAAAAGAAATTTTTTTGAAAAAAAGTTAATAAATTTAATTCATTTATTAAAAAATGATACATAATAGTATGTATAAAAATTGTTAATATAATACATAATGATAATACATATAAAATTACTAATAAATTATTAATAAATTGATTTATTCATATATACAAAACATTTTAAAATGAAACTTTGATGAAACTTAATTTCTACATATTGCATACTTCATTTACGAAGTAAATTTAATTTGAAAAAGCTATTATTTATTACAACTTTTAATTACATATGTAATTAAAAGTTATAATGAATAATAGTTTTCTTTCAAATTAATAAATTAATAAATTCTTTTAATCTAAATTAATAATTCTTTTAATAAATTAATAAATTCTTTTAATAATATATTCCATTTATTAAATAACTCCATTTAAATAAATTCAAAGTAGATATCTGAGAATGTAAAGCATTTAAAGTTTGAACACATCAAAATTTCTTCAGATTGTTGTGAATCGCGAGCTATCATCACTCCGTCTTATTTAAGAAAGTGATCGATCAAGAAAAATGAAGATACTTTCCAGATTCTCCGGTATCATATGATATTTATATTCATATTTATGTAGCGTAGCGAAACCGTCTACTCCTGATATATCACCGCGGTTTCGCGAAAGTTGCGCGATTGTGCATCCCTTAGAAGTGGGGATGCAGCACGGGGTGCACGATTGTGTATGTCCTATGCGCTGCGTCATTACCAGCACACCGTTACACGTACATACAACACATTGACGACGAAGAGGACGACGACGATGGTGTCGCTTTACATTCTCATCGTCTAAGTGGCGGTACACCGGACGGGTCTTGTCCGAAGAATGACTCAGAGGCACTGTACTCCGTCGCTGTCTATACGACGGCGATGGTGGCCTGAAGGGGATGGATACCACGGAAAGCGACACCACCACCACAACACACCATACCACATCACATCGCGCTACATCGGTGGTCAAGGGGGTGGAAACGTGGCTCGTTCATATTGCGCAGAACGTCGGCGCCTTGGCGTCGCGACGACCCTCGTTGGGGTGGTTGGGGTGAGTCAGGTCGGTCGTTGCTTGGTGCCCGTGCCTTCTCGGTTCCCGCTACGGTACGCTACGGCACAATCGCACAGTGTACGTACACGACGACGCGACGGCGACGGCGACGGCGACGGCGACGGCGCGAGCGCACGATCGTCGGTCCCACCATCTCGCTTTCGTCCGGACTGCGCCTCCGTTGTCCGATTCGGAATCGCACGCGCCAACTCTTCGCGATCAAGCGAGGGAGTCTGGACGCGCCACTCGCCAGACGCGGCGGCGTGACGTTTTGAACGACGACGACGAGGACCGTTAGATCGCTAAGGGCGCGGGGGGGATCCACGCGGACGGAAGGAAGAGAGAGATAGAGACATAAGAGGAAGAAAGCTACGGCGTCGAGTTCCGCGGTGGCGACTATGCGCGTCATCGATCGCGCGCACCTCCGCGATCGGCCGGAGATGTGATACCGGAAGTAGGCCAGGCAGGGTTGACCTGCGTGGGCGTGCAGGTACGCGACGTACGGGTGCGTGCGTGCGTGCCGTGCATAGGCCGCAGGTGTGCCGCGTGGACCCGCGGGGGGGCCAGCAGTCGTAGAGATGAGCGTCGCCGCGATAACCTGCCCGTCACCGACGTACCCGACGTCGGGGACCAACCCCTGGTGCAGTACCACCGCTGTGCGGCTGCTCTGCGTCGTCTTGGTCTCCTCTTGGATTATCCTCGATCAGCCGGCCCTGGGTCTACCGAATCCCTCGGAGCTCACGACCGTAGAAAGTAAGACCTTTAAATAGTTTCAACCGCGCTCATACGAGACTCGTATGACTCACACTCTCTCTCTCTCTCTCTCTCTCTCTCTCTCTCTCTCTCTCTCTCTCTGCGCGCCACGAATAACAAAATGACATTTCTCTCAAAAGAGAAATAATATGCACAAACGAAAAATGATTGAAATTTGATTGGAAATAACTGGTCTGCAGTTATTTACTTCGTACTAATGATCTTCATTCGCTAGTTTTGCACGCGCGATTGTTTTATAATATATTTGAAAAATAATGATTAATTACATAATTTATTGTATGTATATATACACTGTTAATAATAATAGTATATAAAATATTTAAAACAAAAAATATAAAATATTTAAAACAAAAGTTGTAAAGTATTGTTTATAGAAGTTTTATAATTTCTTCTGTAGTTACCCAATACAGTGGCAAGTAAGGATATTTTATCCGTAGATACTTCAATCCAATGTCATAAAAAACACTAATTTCTTTAATTTTTTTTTAATTCAAATATTTATTTTATTTAGAAATTAATTCCATTTTATATTAAATATCTCCAATACAGTCAGTTTCGCATTTAATATCTCCAATACGGTTTTCTATAACGATATCAAACAAATTTTTATGATGAAGAAAAGTTAAGATCAAATCTCACAAGATTCTAAGTAACAATGGAAAAGTGTGAAAAAATATCCGAAAGACATTTAAAGTTTATGACGTTTGAAAGATCATCAAGTCTTTTAAATAATATTTTAAACTTTCCTATTAATTATTTTGAATAAAATTATAAGTAAGATTTTATCAAGATCATAGTGTTGATGATGATATTGCATGTATAAGATACGGGATGCAAACTATATCATAAATAGTTACGTATGTCAAACAAACATAGTATTATTATCTACATATAACGTGCGATAAGCCAAGTAAACTTCCAAGATTTTACTCGGTTGAAATTTTGAAATAGTTGATGCAATTATTCTGTAATTTGATAATTCGCATTAAAATGATCATACTATACAATATAAATTATTATAATAAATGAATTAATTATAATAAGTTATTGTACTATATACAACGTGTGATAAAACAAAGAAATTTCCAAGATTTTTGTAAAATTTGATATGTAATATGTAAATTCACACCGAATTATTTAAGTACTAAAGATCTAGCTTGATCGTTTATAAGGCCTTTATTTCTTATTTGTTGTGTTTTCACATCACGATCTTAAACGATACTTCATCCAAGATTTTTGTTTGTGATTATTTCTTTCCATTAAAAAGTCGACAAATCGATTTAATTTAATAATTTTATAATGCACATAGTAAAATTTTAAAATAGAAAGTTTTTCTTTTTGAAAACATTTACTTCATTTAAATGGAGTTATTCTTCGTGACATGTGTACATTTGTTTAGATATCTGGTTTCTTTAATTTCTTTTGTGTGCAATTACATAAAACGCGCATGTCGTGCGAAGGACATCGTCTGATTAAAAAGCGAGTAAGTTCTCCTGATAAAATCACCAAGTGATGCGGTGTTAATACAGTAAAGCTTGCGTCAGACTGCGCGATTCATGGTGACACATATCTCTTGATTTTGCCAAAAGAAGTCACGTCGCTATCGAATTGGCATGAATAGTAAACGACAAATGCGAATTCGATGAATATTTCTATTCACACTATTCGCAAATCTCATACGAATAGCAAATTTCGAGTTGTCCCAAATGGCGCATTGCTGGCGCAAGTTTAAGGACGTTTTAGCTGCTTTTTCTGTTGAAAGTAGCCAAATCAGCTTAACAATCAGTCAAAATAAGTTAATATCAACTAATATTATTCAAAAATTTTTGATGATATTAGCTCGCAAATATATTCTGAAACCAATTACAAAAAACAAAACAAATAATTTAGCTTATAATGGTTTTATGCAGCATAATGACCATATTTTTCTGCAGTTTTAGGTCAATAACTTTTAAAAGAATAAATGAATCCAAATAAACTTTTGCATGAATATTTATTATTGTGGAACAGTATGTTTAATTCTCTTACTTCCTCATCAAATTTATAAATAAGTATTACAAAACACGGTTTTATATAAGAACCAAGATTAAAACAAAAATAAAAAATAAAAATAAAAACTTTTAAACCAATAAGGGAATAAGGGAAGTGTCCAAATTTTATAGAGATATTTAGAAGTAATAATGAAACAATCTATAAAATTTTTACATTTTTGGTAATGTTTTAAGATGTAATCAATACAACTTTAAAATCTCGCATGAATAGAGTTCGTCGTTGATGATAAATCCTGTATTTTTATTGCCGTGTGACACTGAAATATCGCGACAAATATTGCAAATCAAACGGCATATATCTATGACAGCGGGAAATGAGGTTTGATATCGATAGAGAAGAGATAAGAAGATAAAGTGAGATTTATCTGTTTAAATTTTCAAAAGTTACAACGACGTTTGCTGCTAACTTTGTCAATTTCAAAATAAAATAGTATCGATTGTAGCCTTAAATATACTTGTCCCTCGATTTATACGATATATACTTTTTTGCGCGATATATACTCTGCACATTTACGGCTCTCGGAAACCCTACGGATTGAGAATTGCTTCATTATTTCCGAACGCATCTTCTGTAATTCTATGCTATGGAATAAAAGATTTGTACCCGAATAGATCAAATAAATAATGTTCACATAAATAGATAGTGAATTATAAAACAATCTTTTGTTATGATTATTTTTTTCATATTAATGTATTAATATATTGATGTATATATTAGATATATTAACAAATATATTTAGGAGATCTTACTTTTCGTAATCCGCCAATAATTACTTGAGAATATTAAACAAAACAAAATATTTTTTCTGGAAAATTTTGAAATTCTAGTCTATTCTTGCTTGTAATAAAAAGCTATTGTTTTATCAGGTCATCTGTAATCTTCCTGTCTCGTTTTGCTGTCTCGAAAATTTATACGGATCGGTCATCGTAAAAGATAATGACTTATAGATAGCTAAAATGTTTTTCTTCAAATAGTTTTCCATATTTTTTTAGGAGGAATTTTATCTAGTTTTCTGATAGCTTTCATCTTTTATTCATCTTAATCCGCACACAGTTACTGTAGACTAACACAATTTCGAAAAGAATACGAAGTTCTACTTCTTCGTGCTGAAAATTTGTTGGTTCAGGGTTCTACTAACGATTCGCATTCATAGCTTATTGAATTCGTTTCGATTTGTACAAGGTATATTTTTCGATTCAATGGATTGAATTCTTCAACAATATCGATTACTACAGAATATTAGAAAATCCTTTTCGTTTAGTTTGAAAAATGTATGTAAATTAACTTTGTGATATTGGAAAGTAATATTAGTCTTTTATGATTGAATTTTTAACCGCAAGTCAATATTTAATTTTGTAAATCCAATCAACTTTCACACTTTGTAGTTTTTTAAAAAATTTAAAAGAGCATCAATTATAAATTATAATTATATATATTCATTGTTTTCCGACTGTTTAAAAAAAATAAAATATCATTTGTTAGTTTTACATTGCGGAAAAGTAACTTAAATCTTAAAGTTTATTTAAAATCTCATACGCAAGATGACAATTATAATTGCGATTATAAAAAGGATAGCGCAACAAATAAAAACATTTGCGATATTATGGACCTGTTGCAGAGTAAAAACAAATTTGTTGAAATCAATTATGAAAACTGAAATACTTACGTCATTCGAGATTTCAGTATGCTTTGTCTATGTCGGTTTATACGCGTCAATCAAAATAATTCTAATATATTTATTTTATTTTGATAATTATCTTGACTGTGTGTGCTCTTCATTTTTTATTTAGAAGTTGAAACACACTTCTAAATAAAATTTATTTGCTTTGATTCTGTCAACAACATATCTTATTTAAGTGTTACGTCAAGTTAATCAACATAAAAATGTCATATCGATTTACTTAAGATGTTCATTGGTCCAGTGGCCTTATACTATGATTGCGCAGCTTTATTTTATGTATTATGGCCTTTATGAAACGTTATACTTTTGTTTTAATAAAATTTTATTTGTTTTATTAATGCTATTATAAAATTAACAAGATCATTTTTAATTAAAATAATGCTAACAATACAATATCATTACTTCTCGTATACTCTCTTTTTCTGTTTGTTTATTCCTCGTTTTCTTTGTTCTGCTATTTATTTATCAGATTAACGTTAATTTGCAGATGAACTTTCTGTGCTTATTACGTGCTGCCAGAACATTATTGAATTATCTTTAATGGAATTGATGGAATTAAGCCTAACAATTTGTTTCTCTTAGCTTAATTTGCATTCTAGTAAAATTAACATTATCTTATCTGCTAATTCAGAAATATACTTTAAAAGTGAGAGGAAAAGAGTGAGAGACACAGAGAGAGAGAGAGAGAGAGAGAGAGAGAGAAATAAATTTTTATATATATTTTCATATACATATATATTTTATAAATATAATGCTATATTTTGCAAAATATAAAAGATCTTACAATATATAAAAAGTTTGATTAGGGATTCCACAAGACGAAACGACGAGATTTTAGGAAATATCGTCTTGTCTTGAAAAAATCTTAAAATGTACAGGGTGTTACAGATACATACTAGACAGTACGACGAGTTGCGCAGCAAACTTTGTATGGCCAAGCATGGTTTAATAGACAATGACAGTGACTTTATACATTAGAAAGTTTATACTACAAAATTTTATTATTTATATTATAAAGTTTATGTTATAAAGTCACTGTCATTGTCTATTAAACCACGCTTGGCCATGCAAAGTTTGCCGCGCCACCCGTCGTACTGCCTACTATGTATCTGTAACACCCTGTACATTCTTGTCTTGATCTCGAACTCGAAAATCTTGTCTTGTCTCGAAATTCTCGACAATTTAAATAATGCGTTGTCTACAATACACGAAGTAAGAAGTAAGAGTAAGAAATTGACCAATTACAATCGATTATTCTTCTCAGATTTGATTGTAATTGGTCAATTTTTTACTCTTCTTACTCTGTGTATTGTAGACGACGCTTAAGTATTTGCGCAACGTCTGTTCCATCGGAAAGGTTATTCTCTACAGCAGGATTAATTATAACAAAACATAGAAATAGATTATGCGAGGAATCAGCGAGATCCCTACTTTGTTTAAATTCATGGGCTACATGTTCAATATCTAAAATCTTATTTGGCGAATAATAATTATAATTGGTGCAATAAAGTATTTGAATAATAAAAAAATGTGATTTGTGTGTTATTTGATTTAATTAGTATTATATTAGATATAGTTTAATGTGATCTAGGCTTAGCAATATTGCACACATTTGGTATTATTAATCATGTTTGTATTATTTGTTTAGGAAAACAATTACAGTAATTCCGGTATATACGGTATACATCATTTTATGTTGTGGCATATGATTGCGCTACTATTACATTGATAAATCGATTCAACTGACAGTAGTTTTATTTTACTCACTCCTTCTATTTTTTTTTATTTCTGTGACATAACTCCTAAATAATTTCTGTAATTTTTCAAGACTCGAGATTTTCAAGAATCTCGAGTTTAAAATCTTGTCTTTAAACTCTCCGCGCAAATCTTGTCTCGATCTCGTCTTGAAATTCGGGACGAGACAAGACAAGATTCTCGAAATCTCGAATCTTGCGGCATCCCTAATTTTGATGCATATGTACTTTAAAAAAATCACTATATATAACATAAAAATATAACATTAAATGCTGTAAAAATTTCTTGACTTATAAAAATTAATGGCTAATCGAAACAAAATTTAATTAGTGGAACAACCATACACATTACATTTGCATAAACTAATATCTAAAGAATATTGAAAACATCTAAAAAATATTTTATTTCTATATCTTAAATATATTTTTTGGATTTGTATAATATTGCCTTATATTGCCTTTGTAAAATGATCGCTTTTAAAGAATTCGCATAAAAGGCTACAATCGCACAGAGAATGATAATCGTTAACAATAAAATCTCTTTTATTTTATGAGATAATATTATTCTTACATATATTCTTAGCTTTCTTCTATTTATTGTGTGACATTTCGCGTGGCCAAATTAAAATTGATTGCCTCCGCGAAGTTGTGACTTAAACTCTGCTCAAGTTTGCTAAGTTAAGATTCGATTTAATTTTTTTCGCTTACCTTGATCCGTTCATCGTTTTCTAAGTAGTTGCGACGATTGTGTACAACTACTGGTTTGCCTGACTGAAAGAATTAAATAAAAAGATTTATTATCTAACTTTTTTATTAAAATTATAAATTATACTGAGAGAAAATGGGTCACGAGTGTATATTATATTAATATGTAAAAATGACTTAATATTCACACACACGATGAACAATTTGCGATGAACGATAATGGACAGTAAACAGAATTTATTAAATATCAATAATATATTAAAGTTTAAAGCAAAAATGGAATCTTGCGTGAGAGAGGAAGTGGATAAATTTATTACTCGATGAATATTAAATTGCCTTCTTTTTAATGAAATGTTCTTGTGTGCTTCAAAGTGCTCTTTTATTCTACGCTCTGATTATTTTCTCGTAATAAAGTGGAAATGTCGGCGCAGCCGATGACAAATAGCTCTCGGAGAATAAATGTTCGCGCGTTGGTGGCATCAATTTGTATCCATTATTGATGAGTTGTACTTCTTAACCTTCTGCTCGAGATAAACTGTTGCTATGAATTTGCTTATTATTTGTTACATTAGCACAGATTTATCTACGAACGTGGAGTCGGACGGATAAACATAATGTCAATATTTATAGAAAAAATTGATTCCGGCGATCGAATTGATCTCACGAAGTTTATATAAGAGCATGATGTCATCATTGGATTGTATCGGCCAGCAAATTTTTAATCAAAAGATTAGGTCGCGTTTTACGAGCATAATAAGTCTGACATGACGTGCTCGTATATATAGAACAGCTGGGTAATAACCGAAGGATACATCTACAAATTGCACATAGATCACTTCATAATGTCGACGATAACGATGCATTAGAGTTTATATAATTATCGATTTTGATTTTCAGTTTTTAATCCGTAAAACAGATACGATATTTCAAATATGTAAATTTAGACTAAATCAAAATTAATGATCCAGAACATTGCGATATGAAAAGAGAATCATGCTGTTACGTTGCGCGTATGTATAAATCAATTTTATAATATGTTTCTATTTGATGGGATACAAAGTTTTGCATTTTTCCATAAAACTTTGTATGGAATAAACTTAGGAAACGAGAATTCTTTAAAGAGAGAATTGAATAATTGCTCTCTGGATGAAAAAGAAAATACGCTGAAGCCCGAGGCGATCATAGTTCCGCTCAAATTTTATTTTTAACTTTATTCGCTAAGACAAATATTTACGTTTAATTCGAACATGTCTTTTTTGTCTCTCTAATTTCGATGTTACATAAAGTTTACATTTATTATCGTATCATTTATCACATACGAGAAAAAGTTGCGTCCGCAACTTTGAAATTCTAATTCGCCGTCGTATCTCCGTTTCGATCCCTGGAATCTAAACAGCTCTTTTATCGTGTCATGATAATTATTGCATTTTAGAAAGGCAATTTCGGCAATCGCGATATATCTTCTGTCTACAATGATGTAACGGTAAAGTTTCACACGTTCAAGTTTACCTATTTTATAATCCATTTTATAAATCCGATCAAGCTCGATCGCGCCGGCCTCGACAATGGCACCGCGCCAAGCCAACCTCAAATAAGCTTGTATCGACAGTTCCCTGCGGTATCGTGACAGGAGCATCAGGTAGGGTTTGCACGGCCGGAATAATCTCGCGAGATAAACGCGAGCGACTGCCGACTGGTAGCTCCTACATTTCTCGGAGTCGAGATCAGTGCTGGCTCTTGCATATGCATAGATCGACTGTCGAGATAGCGTTAATGATTAGCTTGCGCGTATTGTTGAACGCTCGACGTACATCTTACTTGATACGATATTGGGCGACTGGCTGTAAACACTGATAAATCAGATTTTCTCGGGTTACATGGGATCGTTGCAGCTTGCTTTAAATTCTCAGGAAGGGCTTTAAAATCTTGTTTACTTTTTCATGATTTGTTTCCAATCTTGATCAAATATTTTTCTTCTATTAACAAAGTAAATTTTAAATTTACTTTAAAAACTATTCTATTCTTCGACAATATTTAACTTAAACTTGTCGAAATTATTTCTCTATTATTTTAATTTCTGCAATTTATTGAGGAACGAAGGTTTGATAAGAGTCGCCTATGTAATCTAATTGTAAGTATTCTATTATATGTATGAACTATTTACTATGTAATCTATAAAAATTGAAGTGAGTTGAAGGAAAAACAAATATATATATATATATATATATGTATTTTATATAACACCTCTATTTGACATTGTTTGGAGACTTCAGAAGTACACTTTCTGGAACACGCGCATTCATATTTGCCAAGGAAAAAGACGGGAGTAAAAGTCCTTTTTCCCTTAGACTTTTATCTCTTGTTCCATTTCAGTCTTTCTTTTCGTATTGTAAAGCAAAAGTTACATTGAAATATGAAAAGCATTGGCCAACTTGTTACCCAACTTTGAAAACTCGTAAGTAGTCCAACTCTAGCAATAGCTAATGAACTGTTCAGGTAGCTAATGTCGATATTGCACAGAACTTCTTAATGAAAGTCGATTATAATGTCTTTAAATGCTTGAGCAATATTTGAATTTCTTCCAACAATACAGAATGCAGTTACTTTTGTCAGAAATGTTTCTGGCCGCGATAGTTCGGATTATAATACAAGCAACCGATGCGACGTGACATATGCAAGGCGCTAAGTATAAAACATACTAAATAGATCAATAAACGATAATAACGTAGCCCTGTATATATAGCTGTTATTTATTTACGTCATGCATGCGGTACGTAGCACTTTTTCCGTTGCGGTTTGTCACAGCACTATGTAAAGATTAACTTAAAAAATAGCGTTACCTTGGCAATTCTACTTGCTACGCCATTGTAATAATTTTCAAGGAAATCAGTCTCGTGGACGCTAAAAGAGACATCTCTTTTGCATATTCAAAACGCGTTTGGCTCACATTTTTGAGAAGAGTCAGATATATAAATTTCCTGATATATATTCATGAAGTACGTTACGTTTCTTCTTAATACACAAAAAGAATAAAAACAGTTGTCACGTAAAGAGGATAAAGCATCTTTTAAACTGCGGAAACGTGCGATTTTAACTTTGCTGCTGCAATGTAATATGTTAAAAACGTCTAAAAATTAATCAGTATTCAAATTAAGCAGCAAAGGGATTTTTTAATAATTATTATACTTAACAACAATAACAGTAAATTATATATAGATGTTAAAATCAATTTAAAATCACAGAGGAACTCGAACTAATTTAACAATAAAAAACAAAGATAAAGAGGAGTTAGGAGTCAGCGTAGTAAACAAAAATTTTTATGGTAATTGCACACCGTTTATCGCATCGACTCCTAATGGTTTTCCTTTTATCTTTATTTTTTATTGTTTAAATTATTAAACTTTTATTAAATGTTATTATTGTATGTTTTTTTAAATTAAATTTGGACTCCAAACATATTTTGTGATCTTGAAAAATTTTCCTGTTTTTGCAATCTTAGTATATCTTCGTTATTTCCTACAAAAATTTTATTCTTTGAATTACTGCGGCTCGATAGAAAGGAAAAATAAAGATCCCAACATATTACGTTTTTTTCGTAAAAATTGTATTGAAGTTTATCCTTTTGACGTATTTCCTATTAGGTTCAGTTTTAAAAGATAAAAGGATTCCACGACACGTGAATATAGGAGGTTTGAGAGCTTTATGAGACACGTTTTTCGAAACAATAAAGAAGTTCAAAGGCTGTCTCAGAAAATGTCTGCAGGATATTAGAATTTGCCTTTTATTTTTCTTTTATAACGTCTAGTTGTTTGAATACGTTTTTCTAGTTATTGCCACATGTAATTTCCCAACGCTTGTGCGTGCATGGATTTATACACCTTGATATATCACATCGTTGCGCCTCTACACTGAAATGATCGATATCAAAAATATATCCTGTCTATGAAGCACTGCAGTAGTCACATCATTGAACTTCTGCTACGTACGTACATACATGTGGATGCATCATGTGTTTTAGTTAATAAACTAACACGTTAACAAAACTGTTGGTCAAGGATTTATAGTGGAAAGCTTTTTGAGATTCATGAGAACAGACACTTTGCTATAATTTTTAATATTACATTTATATAAAAATTACAAATTGTATCAATCTAATTATACAAATATGAGATATGAAAATAGGAGACCAGAGAATCGTATTTGGGTTTTCTTTCTTCTCCGATATACGCACGATTTGGGGAAAACAGATTTTATTTCTAGCGCGATTTTATTAAAACGCGTTTACATCTTTCTTGTATCAAATTTTTCAATTATACAAATCATGCGTATCATATTTCTTGATTTTGTTTAATGTTTACCATCTATTTTAATTATTATCACGTAAATTATTATTACGTCTCTTTGAAGTATAACGGTGTCTGCTCATGAAATAGACAAAGGAAAAAAATTCTTTTTTTTTTACGAAATTTGAGTTTAATTTACAATTTAGTTTTCGCAATATGAAAAAGTCAATAGTGCCTTCTTTTGGAGAAACTTGCTATATAATGCGTAACTTTACATCATGAAAGAAAGTAGACTAGATTATTAGATTGGCATACTTATTTCTGCAACTGATATAACTTAATCACAGAACTTATCGTACTTGTACAATGAAATTGCAGGTCACTACGTAATAATTAAATATGTTTCACTTTCGACGACAGAGCTGCTTTAGTCCGACTTAAAGGCAATGGTTTATTCCCAACGTTAGCTGTGTCTCAGTCGTTCAGGGTCAGTTCAAAGCAACAATCTACTTTATACTTTTCGCTTTTTCTCGCTTTCCGATTTTTTCCTCTCTTCGGTTTGCTTGGATTCGCTATTGCTGCTGTTCGAACCTATGTTATTTTATACTATCTTCTTATTGAAGCCAATCATGTACGACAAGGATCGATCTTGATATGGATCATCGAATCTCACAATGACACTGAATACTTATTATTGCACTACCTTCATATTCTTCTCTGAAGCTGCAAGCTACATCCATTACTTTGTACTTTTCATTCATTATGTTTAAACCTTGCTTAATGCTTTCACTTATGTTAGCCAAGAGATTCTCTGGCGACGAATCCTGAGTCTTCGTACTTTTCTTCTTTTTCTTAGAATTCTCCTTAATCTTTATGTCATTCTTTTACACATGACTTTTGATAAATTGAGTATTGGCCAAAGTCAGGGACGTGTTAGTAACATTATCCACTAGTATCTCTGTTTCTTTTAATTGTGTCGTTAACGTGTTCACACCTAGAGGAAAGGTTTCTTCGATTTAAAAAAATATTTCTTTGCTATACGGTTAAAAAAAAATTTCTTTGATTTGTGAACATCATTTCTTTGATTTGAACATAATTTTTTCAAATCATAATTTAAACGTCATTTTTTGGATTTGAATATAATTTCTTTAAATCAAATAAATTTAATATATTTGATTTAAAAAAATAATATTTAAATCAAAGAAATAACATTCATAAATTAAAAAAAAATTTTTCTGTAACCGTATAGCAAAGAAACATTTCTTTAAATCGAAGAAACCTTTCTCTAAGTGCAGAACAGCTCGAGTCTTGTTGGCTTTGGACACTAGATTTTCAGAAAATTACTGAAGATATACAGGGCGTTAGTTAAGTATGTTCCCAAACTCAACAGAGCGATTCTTTGGTTTATTTCAAGTAAAAATGTTCATATAAACATGTGTCCTAAACGACTTAGTTTCCGAAATACAGGATAGGTCGAGCAGGAACTCAACCTTGGCCTCCTAGATCACCAGACTTAAATCCTTTGGATTATTTCCTTTGGGGGCATCTGAAATCATTGGTTTATACCACTCCAATTGAGAATGAGAATGATTTGAGGAATCGAATAATTGCTTCATGCGAAGCAATACGTAACACACCTGGTATCTTTGAGCGTGTACGTCAATCATTGAAAAGAAGGCTCATTGGATGTATCATGGCGCAAGGTGGACATTTTCAACAAATCATCTAATTGTTTTATTTCGTCAGAAGAACTGAAGCCTGTTTTTGTTTTTCTGTTTTTGACTAGTTCAAGTTGTATTTCTTTCAAATAAACAGATTATTATTACAGGTTTAAATTTTTTTCTTTCGGAAACTAAGCCGTTTAGGACATATGTTTATATGGACTTTTTTACTTGAAATAAACCAAAGAATAGCTCTGTTGAGTTTGGGAACATACGTAACTAACACCCTGTATATATATTTAAGAAGCTCAGTAATGTCATCCGCCAGACTCCACTCCCTTCTTTTCTTCTTCATCTCTTTAGTAATCCATGGATGATCCCATGTTTTCTTTATAAGTCTATATTATCCGACATGTCCACGTCGAGCAGTCTGATTTTTTGCGATTAAGTAACACGGCAGAGAACTGGCGTGTAACTGTTTCTCTCACGATTATATTTAAGCGAGGGACTTCAATCTCCATATCGCAAAAATGCAACTAGAGGTGAAAATGAAGAAAAAAATATACGTAACAAAATGCACGCCAACTGTACTTCATGAGCGGATTATTCATTGTAAAGAAACCGACTATGTTAAACATAATAAAAATATATTATATTTTTATTTATAACATTTGCATAATTTGTACATACAGAGATTAGCAGTTTTTTTCCTTCCCTTTTTCACTCACAAGTTATTTTATGAACAGTCATGTTAAAAAAGCTGTTGTTACATTGTGAGAACTTTTGTAGCATTGCTTATTATGTTTGAATTTCCTACTTAATTATTTTGATAATGCAATAAAATTATTTTCAGATCTATATCTGAATTTCTAAATATTAAATTCAGATTTGAAAATAATTTTATTGCATTATCAAAATAATTAAGTACAAAATTCAAACATGATAAGCAATGCTACAAAACTTTTGATAATGTAACAATGCTCGAGCGTCATACGTTATTTTAGCAGTCCAAAAAACAAAATTATTTTTAGATTTGTGCATGTAGTTATTTTTAAAATATTTCAGCTAAACCGTCCTTTTCGTGCGAGGTTTTAATTTTTCATGTATAACGCTGCATATTCAAACACAGCGAATAATCGATATTCCCTTTTCGTCTTACTTGTTATCGGTTGCGGGATTTTTTTACATCACATTGTCTCGGTTCTTCTTCCCACTGTATTTCGTCCTTCTCTCTTTAGAAAACTAAAGACTCATCGTATTTATAAACAGTAGTTGTCGTTTCGTCCTGAATTATACATCGCATTATATGGCGGGCGAGGGAGTCTCTGCGTGGCTTTCTATCTCTCCTAACACGAACATAAAAGTTTAAACAACGCCGGCGCAAGTTTTAATCATCGTCAAGCATCGATCGCAGAATGTTGTTGTATCTTTCCTGCCTCTAACGTTGGTAGCACGTATTATTGTAACACAGGCGGTGTTTTTTACGAGGTTACGCTGACGTTTAATGTGCCATCGATATTATTACTCGTTCATTATTGAATATCTTGAAAGCCGACATGCTGATATTTATCTGAAAAATATATTTTGTTACACTTTGCGATATTTTTTTAATAATAGAAGAAACATGTTTACTGACAGACATATATATATATATATATATATATATATATATATATCCTCATTTATCATATACTTGTAATCGCATTCATTATCGTAGATATTGATTTTCTGCAATCTAAATGTGACCTGATGACTTATGAAAAATATTATATCATAAATAATATTATTCTTCAACGCAAAAAAAGTTACTCTTTTTTATGCTTTGAACGAATGCCAACTATTGGGCTCAAAAGTTTGAACACAACCTTTCAAACACATGTGTTGCCGTTCTATCAAACACACAAGCAATGCTACTAACGACATTTTTCTACAATGGGCGGAAACTTATTCCCATACCCAATACTTGAATATTGCTCAATTTTAAGTTTTTTTCCTTGAAAAGACGATTTTCTTCATAAATCGAGTTTTTTGAAGTTACATATACATTCTCGCGTGTATATTTGATTTTCATTTAAAAAAACTCGGTTTATGAAGAAAAGTAACATAAAAAATTATATGTATAATAATAGTAATAACAAATTATGTTATAATAGTAATAATAAATTACGTTATTATATTTATCAGTAACAATTATTTATAAATGAGACAACAATATTTTATTTATATAATAGTTTTAAAGACAGTTTAATTTTGTATAATATTAATTGTTTTACGATTAATTTTATACGATCTTAATCTTTTCTTTCGTTCTCTTAAAAAATGTAATAGAAATAATTAATTTTAGTAAAACATAAGAGATTTATAATTTGTAGAACCAAAACTTAAAAATTATAAATTTTCCAAAAATTTTATAAATCAGAAGAAAATTTTTTAAATTGCAGAAAATCAATGTTTACAGATGTGATAATGAGTATGATCAATAAAAATATAGCTGATTTTTGCTATGTTAGTAATGAAACGTGCCTAAATTTGAGTTTTTGTTTATATTACGCTATTCATGCTTTTATTCATACTAGAGTAGATGAAAACAATGGCTATCGTCGATTGAAACGATCTGTTCTTATATGTATGCAGATATTGCTACTCTCTATTCTTATATACGTATAACAAATTATCATGAAATATTTCTCTTTTCGAAAGATTTATTTTTAGTGGCAACAGTTAATTATTCGAGAGGTGTTGGTACAAAGGTAACACAATGTTCGATAATGCGGGCATATGTACAATCTTCGCTTTATGACACTTAATTACGACCTACGTTTCCTTTTGAGAATTATAGAGAAGGTGTTGGAGTCCCTTTTATCCGAGGTTACAATGTAATTAGAACGCTCCTCGAGGCGCGTGCTACTACTCCCCGAAATGCTCGGGGTCGTAGCTTTCTTAATTATGCGCTTTCTTTATTTGACGCAGACTGCAATGGAACTTCAATTCGAGTCGCTGCGCTTAGCCACGAAAGAAATATCTTTCAAACATACTACTTTAATTAGGAATGCTAAACTGATACGTGATACAAAATTGCTATTTTGGAAAAGAATACGAACAGAAATGCATTAAATTACGATTAGTCGTTCAAAACTTTAAGCGGCGTTTATAATGAGATTTGAAAGGTAAAATTTAAGCTTTAAACTTTAAGCCGTAAGAAATCGACCAATCATAGTCGATTGTTCTCCTCACATTCAATTGTGATTGGTCAATTTCTTATAACTTAAAGCTTAAAACTTAAGTTTTATGTCTTAAAGTCTCATTGTAGACGCCGCTTTACTCATACTTCGACGAACGAATTTAAGAGCCCTTCCAGCAGGCCTATTCTGTAACTCTCAACGCAAATTTCATTATCATTTTAACGCTGATGCGCAGCTCTTTCATCATGGCAAAAAAGCTGCGCAGCGGCGTTATAATGATAACGAAATTTGCGTTAAGAGTTACAGAATAGGTCTGCAGATGTATTACGAACAAATGTAAACAATGAAAATTGATATATTTGTGCAATCTTGTTTTCTGTCTTTACCAGGTGAACAAACGATTGCGATAGACATGGGGTTACTGCAGTCTGCACTGCGGATTCACGTGCGCTCGAGTTTCTTTATAACATGTACAATTGTGCAGATTTCGAAATCGAACGGTTCCTAGAAATCGCATTTAATATTGCTCTAATGCAAATATAATAATATAACAAAACCGCAATGTTTTTACCATAATGAGGCAATAACAATTTTGGAAAATGAAATAGAGTTAAGTTATAATATTAACATAGAGATACAATGTTATATTTACGATCGTGGTAAGTTGTTATCAAAAGGTTGAATTAATAATTTTCTGCGGTTGAATTATCCATTACGATATTTATTAATAATGTACATATTGATGCTCTAATTAATAACTTAAATATTATTGTACGCTCTTTTATCGCATTAATGTTTATAAATCATTACACAATTTATCATTTGTTGTCAATTTATCAAAGACAACATATTATATCAATATTTGTCGATAAATTATAGCTAATTAAGCAATCGTTTTGATTATTTTGATTATTTTTATTTTACATTATTTTATCTGAAACCATGTTTTGAATTATTGTTATATATATAGTTCTGTGTACTATAATTAAAATTTGATCTTATTTTTGACCTTTTATTTCAGTTTTATTTGTGCGCTGAATATTTTAAGGGGTATAGACAGGGTGAAGGCCTAAAAAATTCGGGGTTCTTTGGGATGTTTTAAAAATATATAATAAAGTCAGATAATTTTGTTTTATGGTGTCTTTATTCTATCAGTACTGAAGTACGTAAAAAAAATTTTTTTGTCTTGATTACTAGAATTAAGGCTGCTGTACAAGGGATAACCTTGAACAGTTACTTTTGCCTCGTTGACAATGAATCGACTATATATGCTGTTTAAAAAAAAAAAAATAAAAAGTTATGATAGTAAAAAATGAATATAGCTATAGTCAGAAGTAGGGAAATTACAAAATCACAAAAAGTAACAAAATGGTGGACATGTGAATCTTTTTTTTAATTTGACCCTTTTTTGTTACAAAAAAGTTGAATAAAATTGAAATTTTTATTAATTAAAAAACGGCTACGTCCAGCGATAGAAGTAAGTTTTCTGAATAAAATGCAATTTACACCAATTCAATTGGTCAAGTAGATTTTTTAATTGCTGTCAACCAGGTTGAAAAACATGATTTTGAGAAAAACGTATTTGAAGTTTTACCTTTAGATTATTATATATATGTTAACTGCACAAATTTAAATTAAAAAATTTAAGTTACTCTTACTCGGCAATCCCTGGACCATATAATAGCTCTTCCGTATCTTCATCAAAACCGCTTCATTCAAAACTTCATTCAAAAACGCTTCTTCATCGATGCCAAAAGCAGTTCTAGCGCATCGTCGTACAAAAACTGCTCCACGAAAACTGCTGTGTCTCCGTCAATTTTCCGAATATCTCTTTAAACCTTAGCATATGTATTCTCGATACGTATATCTTTCAAAATATTACAAAATGAAAAAATCGATTTTTTTCAAAATTTTATCCTGTCTATACCCCTTAATTATTTGTATTACTCATCATTACGAATATGTTAGCAAGTAGTTAATGTATAGTATTTTTTTTAGTCAACGTATGGACAATATGCGGTAATTAAATCGAGACGTTTATTACTGACATTGACTAGTTTTTATCACACATTTGAATATATCTTAATTATATGGAACAGAATGCATAATTACATCTTTCAAGTGATCTTATTAAAGTTATTTTATTATTGTAGTTATCTCGTTTATTAAAGTTAGCTAATTTTCAAGAGATATTTTGCAAAATTATTCAATTTTCAACATTGAATTTATCTATCTTTAAGTTTAACGAATTCAAAATCTTTATCATTTACAATTACGCTACATCTTTCACGAAGTATATTTCTGATAAAAAATATGTTAATAGAGTGAAAATTTTTTCTTAAAAGCACGTCGTTTTTACAATACGTACTGTTTTATAGCAAGCGACTTTAACAATTAGCTTTCTTTTGCCGTTTCCCTTAATAGTTTTTTCCTCGATTAGTCATCTTATGACTGACCATCACGCAAGCTTAAATACAGAGGTATGACTGCAACTCGTGGAAATGTACGATATATTTCTAGGCAGAGTAATCCTTATACGAATTACAATTTTAATACATGCAAAAATAGAAGGGTCAATATTTTTCACTTATAGATGTCACACAAATAAAGTTTGCATTTTTGCAAATATTTTTGCTTTTCCTGCATTTCGTTTTATTTTACATTTTGTGATATGTGTATAACGTAAACTGATCGGTTCGTGTGCGATATTTCAAAAATTAAGTAAATTATCAGCGATGAACCAAGTTGCTTGATGACGTATTCCATGATGTTATTTCAACCTTCCCACGCTAGGAAAATTAATTTTGCGCTGCTGGTTGCTCA